>NW_027433269.1:0-4008 GCF_044706935.1 Curcuma longa
TGTATGATGCATGCAATGAAATGCAATGACACAAACACATAAACAAGATAGAAACAAGTTAGTCAAGGAGTAAAATCATGAATTTTGAAAGGAAATGAATGTTGGAAAAGGATTTTACCTTCTTTGTTCCTCCATTTAGAAATGAGACTTCTAGGGTTTGCAAAAGAGTGAGGAAGTTGAGTAGAACCCTAGCTTTAGACTTAGGAAGGGTTTGGAGGCTTTGAAATGGCCGGAGGATGGCTGGAGAAGGAGGAGAAGCGGCGCCGGCGACTGAAAACTAGGTTTTCAGTCGCCTGCTGTCGGGCGCGTATATAAGGTTTTTCGCTCATCAGTCGACTGATTGTAAGTGAGTCGACTGATGACAGTCGACTGGTGGAATAACAGTCGACTGTTCTCATATTTTGAACCTCTCAGAAAGTTCAGTCGAGTGTTGTGAAACTGTTGTAATAACACTTATTTTTTTAATGTTGTTTGTAAATTATGATCGAGCAAGAGTACAAAAATATTATAAATTCACCCAACAAATCACAAATAGCAAAGCACCGATATATTTAATCACCTCAATATTTACAAATAACCAAAAGTAACTAACACAAATATTCTTCTTACAATATATTACACATTTCCTCAGCGTTTTCATCCCCAGAAGGATCACCTTCAGCCCCATCGTCCTCTTCCTGGTCTTCGCCATCTTGTTCATCATCATCCTCTTTGTCCTCATCTGAATCACCATCATCCTTGTTCTCTGTCACAACTTCATTCTTGCTCTTTCGAAGTAGCCTAGCTTCAAAGAAACGAAACTAAGATTATTCACTGGTACCATATCATTGAAGTGTGCCTACAACCAAGAAATAATGAACAGGAAAGTCAGTAAATTATGTAAAATATCAATAAAAATACTTAAAATGTTCACTTGGACTATGCTTGTTGAGTTTTATCACAGATCTATCCATGTATTCATACAACCACAGACAAGTATGACTACAACAGTACAGAAGAAATGAGGTGCAACCTGCATTCATAGAGAAAAACATACTCTGATGATGATGTATCAATACCTAAACAAAATAACTACTGATATTAAGACTTCCTCTTGACCAGCAACAAATCTTGCCAGTAAATCCACATAACGAACAGAGAAACATTAATGAGAATAATGACTAACCTACTGCAATATAAAATATGAGCTAATAATTACAACTACCTACAGCTTACTGTGTCTGAAAAACAAACCATACATGTTATTTCAAGGTTTAATGAAAGGCATTTCATAGTGCATTAATGACCTGATGGTTGATTTTGAGTTATTCAAATCTGCCTGTTTTGATCGGAGCTTTTGCATATCCTTTTCCACTTGTTGCATATCCTTCCCTTAATGATGGAACATGCCCTAGAAAATTTCAAGCATTGTTAATAGAGGTTACAGAAGAGGATATTATATATACAAAAATCTACTCCAAAGATAGTCGAATGTCACTGAGTAGTCAGAGTAATAGAAATGAAATAAAACTAGCAAATCATGCTTAAATTGGATAGAATTGGAAGTGTGAGGGATAAAAGATACTCTAGTTAACAGATTAATATTTCTAGTGGCATAGGCTTGCATAGTGTATAATGCTTAGAAGAAAATATGGCCATGTTTGAGTTTCCTTCTTTCCATTTTCTTTCCTTTTCTAAAAAGGAAAAACCATATCATTATTATCGACACCATTACTAGTTTATTTGATTTTATTATACCAGCCCTTAAGATATAATGTCTAAGCCTTGATCCTGCAAAAATATTCCAAATCCAACCATAATGATGTTGATGTTAAAATTCTTTTTCCATATAAGAATTGCTCCGAGGTACAAACACTCAGGCCACGAACAAGATATATTTGTCTCTTTTTTACACAAGTTAAACCATAGTTGTTTGAATCCTATGATTCAAGATGTGTAACATATGTTTTTTTCATATGAAATTGAATTTAAAAGATAATGACAATTCAATTCAACATAATATAAATCTTATTTTATGTGTTTCTAAGAATAAGAAAAAAAACTTAATAAGTTAAATACAATTAGTTAAAACTAAGTATAACCCATTAGCACATTAAAGTAACCAAATATATGACAAAACCAGTTCAACAAGTTTGATCATATTGTGTCATTTGACTAGCATCAATATCTCTAACATTAACATCTTGCATAACATTATGTACAAATCATGTGATTGGATCATGTTCAATGTTGCCAACCCTATCTATTATCAAGTAGCCCTAGTGACGACCTCCAAATAATGTCCCTAAATTCTCTTGTATCTGTCTAAGAGGAAACATTAGGAGATGTAACCACAACTTTCCAATGAAATTTGTGGGCTCTCACTGCAACAGCAAAATCACTCTGCAAATTTCCTTCTTGTTTTGCAATGTCAGTATCAAGATTTCACAAAATGCGATGCTATATTAATAGCATTGTCTTCAAAAGAAGAAAATTTTAATCAACAGCAATGGGAAAGAAATGGGAAAGAAAGGTGTTTTACTTCTATTTGATTATTGCAATGTCACGAATTGAAATGCGACAACAACATTATCATTTCAAAAAGAAGCAAAATACAATCAATCGGGAAAAAATAGCAAAACTGATTGTTCTCTTCTCAAGCGAATGTAAAAACAAAAACACATTTTGCTTCTATTCTTCAATTTGATTATAACAATTCGTAAGATGGCACACTAATATTAACAACGAAGGGACCAAACCTTCTTTAGGGTCAACCTCTGCAGCTTCGGGACCTCCTCCAACAAACGAGCCTTGGTCCGCCGAATCTCCGCATTCAGAGCCACTACCGCTGCCTGATTTTTCTCCTGGGACGCCGTCTCCGCTCTCTACACTCCGATCGACGACAAAGAATCAATCAACCAATCGAACCCCAAGCAGAGGGAGAAAGGAAGGGAAAGCAGACCTGGAGGGCGGACTCTATGTCTGAGTCGACTGAGGCGTAGAGGCGGGCAAAGGCATCATCACCGGCGACATTGTCGCCGTTGAGCCTCTCGTCGTCGTACTTCTTGCAGATCGCGTCGACGCGCGTGAGAATGTAGGTAGGAGAGACGGATGTGTTAGGGTTGATAAATGTTATTTATTAATGAATTTATAAAGATATAATTATGTAAAAATTATAATGAAATATTTATTTATTTATTAATTTGTAAAACGTATAATTAATGTAAATATTTATAAAATATTTAATTAAAATAATTTTATAAAACGTAAACAAAAATGAAATTTTTATAAACATAAACAAAATTTTTATTAATTTATAAATATTTATTTATATTTATATAAAGAGAATTTTTATTCATTTATTAATTTATAATATAATAAAAATGTTTATGTAAACATAAGTAATAATGATTTTAGATTTTTATTAATTTATAAATATTAATTTATATTTGTCTAAAGAGATTTTTTTAATCATTTATTAATTTACAAATATAATTAAAATAATTTTATTAATGTAAGTAACAATGATTTTAAATTTTTATTAATTTATAAATACTAATTTATATTTGTCTAAATACTTATATACTTGTGTGGTTTTGTTTCTTTTTTTTTTTGACACAATCAAGATAATTTGAGAGCACCAATATACAACGGTTTTAAAACCGTTGTTGTAGCACCAATATACAACGGTTTTAAATTGTTATTATAGCTTTCAAAACCGTTGTTGAAAGCGCAAATAGACATCGGTTTTAAATTGTTGTTATAGCTTCCAAAACCGTTGTTAAAACCGTAAATAGACAACGGTTTTCAAACTGTTGTCGTAGTCTTCAAAAACCGTTGTTGTAGGCGGACATAGACAACAGTTTTGAAACCGTTGTTGTATCCTCCAAAAATCGTTGTCGTAGTCTCCCATCAACCTCTCAAAGACATCGGTTTTTCTTAAAACCGTTGTAAAAAAGTAAAAGACATCGGTTTTGTCATAAAACCGATGTCTTTTGAGTGTTGTTAAAGACCGATTTTCTTGTAGTG
>NW_027433270.1:0-40255 GCF_044706935.1 Curcuma longa
GATTGATGATTGAGAATAAATAAAGGCGCTCATCAGTGGGCAGAGACAGGTCAGGCATAGGGGTTGAGTAAAGAAACTATATATAGGACTAGCAGTCTCAGGAGGTAGAGTAGTGGACGCCTTCCTCTGATTGATTGATAGAAAATTGGTTTCATTCAGCCCTAATATAAAAGTAAATTGAGGAACTTATATTATATACAGGCGAAATCAATTATGGAATATGCTTTGGAATATGATTATCAAGAAAGGGAACATGGGAAAGCCATCAGAGGAGGACCCTTTCCCCTTTTGGCTGAGCTGAGACAAGACCCATCCACGCACACCCAACATTGTATCTATACTCGTACGAAACACGCCCACCTGCACCAAGAGTTGCTTAACCGGCTCTAGCTTATGCTTCATTGTCAGTGGTTCACCTATTCCAGGCCTATCCTATCCGCTTTACCTTTTATACTACTATAGCTTAAGCTTACTCTCGAATCCCGACCTACTAATCTCGGAAGTGGAGCACACATCGGCGGATGCTCTTGAGGTGTCTTCTCTGTCAGTAGTAGCTGACCTCTGATCTGATCTTCGACGTAAGCCATTTGACCATTATAGAATAAGAAGAATATCTATGCGCCGCGCCCATATACATATCACATGGATCTAGTGATGGGGAAGAGATAAGGACTGAATTAATCTCACCTCGGGGCCTCTCACAGCAAACTATAAAGGCAGAGTCCTATGTTAAGATTGAATCTACTATGTATATGGGCGCGGACTTCATTTTATAGTAGAAAGTAGAGCAAAGAAGAAGAAGAAGAATAGTGAACGGGGCCTGCCTGAATCAGATCACTGATCCATCTGGCATAAGAGCTCGAACCAGGAAAGAAATTCAGTACGTGCCTACCACTACACTATTAACTAAAGAATCTTCCTCCGAAATTCAAGTCTCATCTCATACATCACTGGTCATCCTTCCGAATCTAAGCTAGCTGCTTCTCTTTTCCCACTAAGCCGAACTACAATAATGGGACTTGCTTACGAGCACTGAACTTCATCGATCGGAGACCTCCAACATAGTATGATTAGTAGTAGGGCCCACTGCATAGCCCACGAAGAAGTATGGTTCATGTATAGAGAGGGAGACGCAATAAGTCCTGGCAGGGTAGGCCGTGCGCGGATAAGAAGCATCTTTTGGTCGAAGTGCCACAACCATTTCAGTACTAAGCGGGGCAGAAAGAAGAAGGGACCGGCGGTCTGATCCCGCTCTTGCTTGGACGAAGAAGTATGCTCTCAGATCCCGGACATAGTTATTGCCTAAAGGAAGAGATAGACCCCTCTTTGACCATGCACTAGAGATTCTTCTTGAGCCTCTCCACACATTCAATTATTTATAGATCATTATTTCCTAAGCAAGTACTGACTCCGCTATGGGCCTTTCTACATGGGTCTTTCTTCCATGAAAAGTAATCTCTACTCCAGCTACCTAGTTCTGTGATCCACTACTTGTGAGGGAGGGGACCACTAATTATACTAATTATGGCGTAAGGACACTTTAATTCAAGTAGAAAAGAGAAAGAAGAAGAACTGTCCTAGGCCTCCTTCTCTGTGAACTGGAAATAGTAGAAGGGCATGAGTCCCTTAAGCTAGCAGCAGGTGGAGACCGAAGCCGCTTGTTTGATCTGCAAAGGCCACATTGCTAATCCAGCTGAAAGCCCACTGAATTCATATTCTCAAGGCTTCTCTGCTACTAGTCATTTTCATATCTTATCTAAGCTACCTATAGTCCCTACTTACTTTTGTGGTAAATGCAGTGGATGGGTAGAGATCCTCTCTCTTCTGTGGTAGATAGATAAAGTAGAGTGAGCCCACCTCGCTTGCTTCCGCTCCTCACCTGTGGTCCACTCCCGTCAATAGACTACTGGGCTCCTGGGCTCTCATTCTAAAAGGGGGAAAGTTGGGGGGACAGGGCATGACATCTCGCCTAGCATGATTCAATACTAGGGCATTAGGCTGTCAATATTGCGTTAGGGCTGTCCTCCGTGCTCCCTCGTTCCTGCGTTACTCACTCTTATAATTAGCAGATCAGAGGCACTCCACTTCTTTCTCCAATCGTTCTGATAGGGAATGTAGGGAATGGGCAAAGGGAATTGGATTTGAGTTCGTGCCGTGCCAGCGCACTAGGCGGATTCGCCCTAGCCCATGTTCACTTCACTCTCCAATAAATAAAACAATCATTTAATAGGCCAACCTCTCTGTTTTGTGTTTTGCTTTCTGCGTGACCACATGGCCTCACAACTTAACAAGTAGAGGGACGGGACTGTGTGAAAGGAAAAGGTTTGAACCAATCGCATGGAGTAAAGGAAGTCAAAGGATTCGTTGAAGCCGATGCCCTATTTATCATATCAATCCTCATCATCGCACTCGGATCGGAGATCGGATTCTATCTTGCCAACTAGCAGTAGATAGTTCCTTAGTGGCTTAGACCTATTAAGTCGTTGTACTAAAGCCATCCCCATTATAAGTAAGGTAAGTAAGTAAGCTCCTCTCCCTTTCGTCGAACAATTGTCCCATAGATAGGAAGCCTTCTCCCTGAGCCTTCCCCCGCCACTTGCGCAAACACAATTGTAGCATGATCACACGTAAATAACACAACCCTTGCATGCTCATCCTCTACGCAACACACAATGATCATCCGTAGGGGACCATAGAATTCAAAACAAATAATAAAGAAGTGCGGAGAGCACATGCGGAGAGCACACCAGTTCCCTTGCCCTTAGAGTCAGTACCCTGACCCCTAGCAGCAGACAGAGTACCGTGCTTAGTGAATACAATTCTTGGCTTGGTCCAGGTCAAATTCCAGCTAATCGAGTACAAGCGAGGAAAGAGAGAGACTCAGAGAGAGTCAAGAGTAAGACCTCCCAAGCAAGAGCATTCGCTTCTTCAGTATCTCGGCTAATCGCTCCTGAAAATCATATTCTCACTGAACTTCCCCTTATCAATGCTACCCCTCTTCTTCCACAGGAGGATCCCTATCCCTCTCTCTCAGGACTTGGTGCTCTCACTTAGCTATCACGGGAAGAGAACTTCTCTCGGAAAAGGGCCTAGTTCCATCCTTCTTGCCCTTTGCGTTTCACTTGCACTTGATCCGGGTCCTGTTCAGCAGTTCTTCGTCCTTGGCCAACTCCGCTTCCGCAGATCAATTATTTCAAAGTCACCAATCCTGTGCTTCGCTCCTTTGGCACTTGGAACCATTTAGAAATTATACGCTTTTAGGTACGTTGAGCGTTAAGTTAGTCCTGATCCGATTGAGCACGGTGAAGGGGTCCTTCCTGAGGTTCGCAGCCTCTGAGGCTTTCATACACACATATTGAAGTCTAGTTCCGTCATCCCATTTTAACCTTTCCCAAGGCCTTCATAACATAAAGAGTAGCTATCGCAAGCATTTGATTTAGTTAGCCGATGATTTCACTTGTGGGTAGGGTAGCCAAATAAGATAAGAAAGAGACTCCTTCCTATCAAGATCCCACTGACAGGTGCAGGCGAGCTCTGCTCAACAAGGACGAAAAAGTATGCCAAGATCCCATCCCATAAAAAATGGCTCGGTTCGCACACATATTTCTCTGATCTGCACACATATTCCTCGCACCTCTGATTACTAACGGGTCAAGTTCTTTGATTGCCAATGTATAGTAGTCCTCCCTCAAATCTTAATTAAAGGTAGCCGGCTATACCAACCATACCCAACCGGGGCTTCCCCACTGACATAAGCACTGAGAGTCATTAAGAAAGAGGGCTTCCTTCCTCGTCAGCCACTTGGAAGAGATTGGTCTCAGCGCCGATCCCTTTGCTACTTTACATTCTTTCTTTATCAAGTCCTCCAGACAGAAGATCCTTTAATCTGAGCGGAACTAGTGGCATGATAGAGGTATTGTATTCTATATGTTCACCAAGACACGAACTCTACTCTAGATCTATCTAGTAAGCCAGACCCAGTAGTGGTAGCCGAATCGCCTTTACTGAAACCTAGGCTTCCCTCCACCATATCCATGCCATTAGAATCAGCCACCAGATCATATATGTATATAACAAGAGTACCACTCAATAGTAGAGCGACAAGTAATAATAAAGAAAGGGGAATTTCCCTGCCGCGGAAACGATAGATTATATGCATATCAGGATTTGAGTGCTTCAAAGATAGGAAGCAGATGATCTTAATCTTAGTAAAGTCAAATTATGAGTAGCGAGGATAGCATAGCTTCAAAAGATAGAGCATTACAATATGGTAGGCATTTCGCATTTCCTCTTTCTTATATATGAAAAGATAGGACATTTCTTCTTCTTTATATTTAATTATATATATAAATCTAAAGAAGGATAGAATAGAGGAGAAGAAGGGATAGGTAATAAAGAAAGGATAAAGGAGATATAAAGTTAAAGTAGGATTGGAAATTGGATAGATATAAAGACTGGCCCGTGGTGGAGAGCGGAACCAAAGGAATCTAGATCCGTGGAAAGACTGGCCTGTAGTGGAGAATTCCGGAAGCCCTCCGAACCGTCCCAATCGCTATAGCGCAGCTGACCCTAGGCCGCATGGCATTCGATGGTGGAGGCAAAGGTAGGGCTCGGGCTGATCATTGTGTCGGAGCTATACTCACTCAGGCAAGGAGCAGCAAGGAGCAGCAAGCAGGTGCAACAAGTTTATTGTAAGAAAGAAGGGAGGCTCAAGGTTGAGTGTGGACTTCCATAGGCCAACTATACCTTCCAGTCCCTTTGCTTTGTTGTTGAATCTTGACTCGATCTGGTAAGCACAGTGACTTCTCGGGCGGACTCCCCAAAGAAAGCAGATAACCTCCTAACATACCTAACGCTTAACGATACGTGGTGGTGAGGCGCGAGGGAGAAGTGAAAGATTCGGAGATTAGGGAAGCATTCTTACGCATCATAGATTAGGGAAGCATTTTACGCATCATAAATAAGGAACCTATCTGTCTGAAAGAATAATTTAACTGAACTAGACTAGGTCTACCTACAAAGCATGGTTCTTTGACCAGGACTTGGACTCAAGGGCATGAAGAAGGTGGGCCGGAATGGTTGGGACCAGTAGTCGAATTATTGTCCTGTGCCGTCTTATAATACCCAGAAAGACGAATTCGTCTCCGTGCCATAGGTTGAAGTTCTTCTTTTATAGTTTGGAGTGACAAGACAAGCCAGCTGCATTCAAAGTTTAAACTTCCGTGAACTACTTTTCTTCTGTCTAGGGCTCAGCACGAGTTGACAGTTCTCTTTCTGAAATGCTCCCGCGTAGTGGTGAGTTTCGGTCGCGTCCCACCTTTTCCGCATCAATAGAATATAGTCGGGGCTCGGAGTGTCGCCTCACCTCACTCTCCTTCGTTCCTACCACTACCTCATGCCATGGCTCTTTTAGAGTAATTAGATCCGGCTATAAGATTAGCCTTCACGCATGAGAGCTGGCGATAGCGATGAGGAGGGCTATGGAAGGAAAGCATACAGGCTCTTGAAAGCATACGGACTAGACGGACAGATGGATTTGCTTGTCGGTTGCTGACAACTGATATGGGAGACGATCAGAAAGAGAGGGCTCCTTCCGAGTGTGGGGAGCGGTTCTTCCATGAGTAGAAGTGGCATTCGCTTTATTCACTTCGTAGAGTAAGGAAGTAGGAACGCTTTATTCAATAATCAATCCACTTCATAGAGTAAGGAAGGAGGAAGATGATAAGGCCCACATAGTGTGCTTTGCTTGTTGAGTGGACCGAAGAAAGCTTAGACTTGCTTGAGCCTATATTTGAGTGGACCGAAGAAAGCCTACCGGTGATGCTCCAACTCTGACTTGCGAGGGCGGACTAGCTTCAAGCGCTACTCTGACTTGCGAGGGCGAACTAGCTTCAAGTGCTACTCTTATTATAAGACTGACCAGTCGGGTCGGGCAACTACTCTACTATTTCGAGGCAGAGGCGGGGAGGTTCAGGGCGGAGGCTAGAACGTGGAGGGCAGCGCATTCATGGGGGGCTCTAAGTAAGGCTAAGCCTGAGGCTATGGATGGACGCTAAGCTAATTGCTCCTTTGACTTGGTATTGGATATTCCAGACAAGTATGACAAGTAAAGTATGAGTGGGAAGCTCTAGCCACCAAAGAGAGCTGGGCGTCACGGAAGTTGAAGCGGAGAGAGAGAGATATCGGAATAGGTAGGCGCTATCTCTTATCTTTTGATGAGTCTCACTTATTGATAAATCGTAACTGACCATCTGGAGGACTCTTTACCAGCGCATCAGTGGATTCGTGACCGGATCTTTACCAGCGCATGAAGGCGCACTCGTTTGGACTCCAGACTAGCTACCAGCTCCAAGAACGATTAGCTACCAGCTCCAGACTAACTACCAGCCTCCAAGGACGACTAGCTACCAGGATGAGGATTAGTTCGCATTAGCAGTGAGAGGCCCGGCATGAGGGGGAAGAAAGACAACAGTAGGAGTGATAAAGTCAGGAAGATCAGAGTTCATGTCTTTCTCAGGCAGAGGAGTTCAAGTCTTTCTCAGGCCAGGGTCTTGATCGCGACTCTCAACAATCATATTATGTAATGAGAATGATAAGTTCTACTTTAGCTCGGTCGTTCGTTGCACGAGTTTAGCTACGCTCTGCTCTCCACGGACGGGGTGTGCGGCAGCTCGCTCTTGTTGGACTGGTTCTCTGCCGCTAATAGCTTCACTTGTCGGGAATATTCTAGTGCTTTTCCCAATCTTTTCCCAATTGCGATCAGACGGGTAAAGACAAGTGATTGAAAGAGTGTGCCACGTGGAGCAAGCAAGTTAGCCACACTGGCGCGGGTCCAATCCATCTAAGAAGGTCGGCTCTACTATATGCAGATGCAGCTCCTGCTGCGTTCAGCTGCGCTCAAACTAATCCCATCCACAAGGCAGAGGAATGCCAAGCATAGCTCCGAGGAAAGACATGGTCCGAGAGAGGGGCTCAGCAGAGTTCATTCCGGTGAGCGATCCCGACCTTTGATGAGGCGCGGAGACGACACGACCTGCAACACAAGGAGCACACCACATAATCTCAAGCGAAGCACAACGCAGCAGAGACCTAAAAGAAAAGAAAACACGCAACCTATCCGGGTTATGAATAGGGCTCCCAATCTTTTCCACAGTAAAGTTTGGCCTATGGTCGCCTGTCCTCTCCTTTACGACTAGCTAATTGAGTAGAAAGTACGTTTGCGTTACTATTGTTCGCCCCTTATGCGCGTGACCACTGATCGCCCTCTGGTCTTTTAATCTCTGCGGCTTCTGTTCGCACCTCGTTCCTCGCTAATCTAAGTGGTTTGGGAGGGTGTGCGATGTCCAGTGGGAAAGGACTGTCTGTGCTCAGTCGTCAAGGACTACTAACTCAAGAGGGAGAGGGAAAAAAGGAGAGAGAGAGGAGACATTCATGTCTTACTAGCACCTTAATTATTTGGTTTCATTTAGTGTCCCCTATTAATCAGGTTTAGGATCATTGGGTGAGTCCCTGACTTTCAAGGTTATCCGGGTTCAATTCATTCTTCTTCAATCTCTTCTTTGCCGGGTGAGGATAAGGTATGATAGTGCTTTCCATGGCCATACTATAATAATTCGCCCCGGCCCCAGATAAGATCCACTCTTTCTCTAGACCTTCCTTCAGAGTGATCAGTGAATGGAAAGGGACGAAAGGGAATGCCAATCAGAATAAGACAGAGTCAGAGCATTTTAAGTCCTGAATAGAAGGGAAGAAGTCTGGCTCTGGCTGGACCGAAGAAAGGAAAGGACATGGCGGGGAGCCGGTTCGACCACCGAAAGTAGGAATTGAGCCCAAAGTAGTACAAGAAGTTCATGCTCTTTCCAAGATCATATCCACTTGGGGAGTTTTTCCTTAAAAAAAAAGTCTAAGCTAGCGGAGTGAATTGAGTCCAGGCAGATACCCGACCCTTTAGTGCGTAGAAAAACTTTAAAAGAGGTTCCCTCATCTTAAGGTTTCCGGCAGGTCTCATAGAGAGGCATAGCATCCAAAGGGGCGGAAGTGAGTCCATTCTATTGTAAGAGGCGAAGCGGGCGAAGGGATTCAAAGCAAAGACGGGGCAAGCGGAGCTCTCCATCCCTTTCAAGTTAGATACGTGACGGCCTTTACAATTGGGGTGCCAGAATCTGGGTCTTCTTCCATCGAGTAATTGAACCCGCCCCGCCTAGTCCGAATTGAATAAAGGAAGCCTCTGGCTGCTGAACGAGATTCAAGGCGGCAAGACTTCGCTACCTGGGTCTCTTCTTTCGATAGGATAAGGAGGATGCATCTGAGACCCAGGTACAGTAGGTGGAAGGAGTCTTCTCTTACTTAACCTGAGTTCTCTAGCAACTTGCACTCCCTCTTCACAAAACAAAGGAAGCCCCGGCCTGGCCAAGTCAGCCCTTTGACTCTTTTCCCTTCTCTTAAAAGCCTCAATCTTCAGTGTGCAAGGGGGACCCCTGAATGAATTTATTGATTCGTGTGATTCGACTGGGGGGAAGAAGTTTTGTAAAACCAATCTGTCCTTCGCCCGGCATAAACTGCTCATGAACTGAAGCTTCCCAATAAAGAGGATGCACCGGCACGCAGAGTAAGGTAGGACACCAGGACTCTCTCACACTTTGAGGGTAGATCTCCGAATCCTCAGTCTCCTCTGGCATTGGAGCTTTAATTCAAGGAAAAGCACTTCCGCACCTAACCTCAGATGATACCTGATACCTAGTGCCGGGCAAGGTGATGACACTCTCTAATTCTGCCCTTTCTACAGATGGATAGGCAACCCGGAAACTCTCATAAGCCCGTTCTCAGAAGATCTTCCCATGAACAAATAGAAAGAGCACTCCGGCACCTGAGCCAGCGGACCCATTTGTCGAACCGGAGCCTGATTGAGAACCCCACCAGCCTGAAATGGGCATAATCAGAGTCCGAGTGGTATTCTTTCTGCGGATCCAAGAACAGTCATCCTCTTCCCTATCCACAACAGTCTCTATTCTGATAGCCGATTCAGCTCTTCTTAGGAGTTCCGGACACTATAGCCTAGCCCATTCTCTCTCCCTTAATAGCCATGGCATGCAATGCTTCTTCGGTCCATTCCCTCTTGCTTGAAAAGCAGCCTTCCTCGAAGAACATAGAGGAACTCGCCCGCCTGGTGCCGACTCTCCTTCCGCCTAGCACCTTCTATTACTAACTCCAGTCAAAAGAAGCATTTTCAACCAGTAGAAGTAGATGGGCTCTCGCTTGTCTTGCGCTCCATACGTGTCGTGTGTCAAAGAAAGTCTTGTGTCAAGGAGAGTCTTCCTTGTCCCTATAGCTATGAAATCAGCCTACTTGCTGGGCTGACTTCTAGGTCGGTCCTAGACACCAACCTTGGAAAGAAGGAATCGAACCTGCGCTCCACTGCAAGCAAGACATGCCGCGATCAGGCCCGGGATTAGACAGGGCGTGAGTGCGTGCCCTATTATGTATTAAAAGTCAAGTCCCTACAGTCAGTGGGAAGTCTAGCCAACTCTGGTCTGGTCCCAACATTTCCTTGTCATGAGGGACTTTCACTAGGAAGCTGTGCTTGGATTCATCTGTCCAGAGCCCGACTGAACTACGAGTCATCTTCTTTCCCGTCCTTCACTAGGAGTCTTTAGCTTTCAGTTAGTATGGTATGGACGCTAGCACTCGTCACAATGACATGTCCCCCGGCCTCCCTCGTGAGACTAGGAACTCTGAACTTGGAATTAAACCCTAGGAACCCGGCCCAGGTCATTAGGAAGCCTTTAACAAGAAGTTCAACGAAGTGCTTTTGCCCTGTATATATATTTGGCGGCAGAGACATGCTCTACCGAAGCTAAGGAAGCCGTTCACCGTAGTAGGAAGACCGAGTGCGAGGGGGCACTCCGCAGCTAACATGTGTTCTGAAATAGGGGTAGGGAGAGCGCAGCTAAGCGTCTACCGAGACGAGATAGAACCTATAGCGTAGTCATACAGCTGAGCGTATCCGAGCTACTGTAGTCCTCTATTAGGGCTTAGGTTCGTGGATCCCCTTTCTCTCGCCCGCTACTTCAATGAGAAAGCCACTAATTGTACGATTGCAACTTCGATGATTAGGTGGGACGAAATGAGGCCGCGTGCGCTGTGATCAAAGTCTCCATCGTTAAGGGAGCGAGATAGAAATGAGACGACCAGGAAGACTTCCGGGAGCGATTAGAATAAGCTGGAAGGAAAGCCAACGAAGCGGATGGATAAGTCTCCCTATTCTCTACCGAAGCAAAGGAGCGCAAACGAAAAGACAAAAAAGAAGAGAATATACGAGAGTTCAGTCTTTAAAGTGGATGTCTCTTCTCTCTAATATGAGGAGCCGACTATTGAATGCAGGAGCGGCGGGAGCGGTGAGAAAAGCCACGTCCGCTACTTTCAGCGCTTCAAAAGTCTGTTCTATTTCGTTTCAAATTCTTGTAAGAGTTGTCAACTAAGCTATTATATTTTCGGGTAGTCTTCGTGTGGAGTGCATGGGACGAGCAGCGGAGAGTCTACCGTCCCATAGAAACTCATCCTATCAGCCAAGCGACAGTGAGCCGTGAAGAGCCTCCCAGTGAGCCGTGAAGAGAAAGAATAGATCAGATCTCTGGCTCTACTCAACGAAAGCAACCGGCAGAAGACTCAATTAGGTGCTCGGGCGACTGAAACTGAACTGAGGGGAGAGGAAAGCCTATTCTAATAGAAGTACCATTGAAGGCGCCTATTGTAGCTTCGCAAGAGATGGATGTCTGGCTGTCTCATCTTTGCCATTAGTTAAATTCTGAGCACCTGTTGTCAACTAATCTACGTCAACTACTACTATTCTATTCTCAAAGCTCGCCGACCGTGGGATGCTCTGTCATAAGTAGTTGTTACAAGGTCTTTCTGGCCCTTGAGCTTGGTCTTTCTGGCCCAGGAGAAGGAGCACGCACTGATGGCCCGACAACAAGTGAAGCGGAGCTCCACGCAGCAGAGAGCTTCTGAGGAAGGAGCCGACCGCCCAGGCAAGTGCATCTGACTGCCCTTGTTCGCAATAGCGGAACCTTGGGTGAGAATTAAGAGGTTGGCATAGGCACTAGGTGTATAGGCACTACGGTGTCAGGAATCGGGAACTCATCATTGGCATAGGCACGGAAAGATCTACAATCATACAAGCGATCAGCTACGGTAAGCGGAGTGCCTGGCTAAGCAAACTCATCAGCCCCTAGCACAGTGGATTCTGGAAGTCAGAACCTCTCTGGTCACGGTACTCAGTTCTGGCTTAGGTAGTTCTAGGTAGTTCTTTCGGGAGTAGGACGCGTCGCTTCTCTTGCAAGCAAGAAAAGTAGCTTCTGTTGCAGAAGTTGCTTCTGTTGCAATCTGCGATCGAAGCAGTCAGTCAAGCCTTTTCGGAGCGCGATCTCTGCAATCCGAAGAAAAAACCACGCGCGCAAGCGCGCGAAATCTTTAATTTACTATATTAAAAGGGCCGCTTAAAGATCCGCGATCTCTGCCATCATTAAAAAATCCACGAGTGAGCCTACCATTTATAGTGGAGCTCGCCCACCTAAGAGCCTAGCCTATTAAACGCATCCCAGAGTGCAGCTACGTCGCGGGCGGGTTCAAATGCTTTGCTCTGCCGCTCCTGTGAAACCGAGTACGGGAAGAGTAGAAGTGGGAAGTAAGGAAGTGAGTGACTATGAGCAGCGAGAAGTCCGGTTCTACAGGAATAGGAAAGGAATGAGGAGCCCACCTATAAAGACTTTATTATAGTAATAGGACCAGTGAACCAGATATAGCTATAGCCAGCCTCACGCACTAACCTAGCTCGGACAGCCGGGACTGAGAGTGGAAGGGATGAAAAGCTAGATGGCCCAGGAGCGGCTTCTAAGAGTAAAGAGCTACTATAGCGCAGCGCAATCTCTGCAACTCGAAATCAAAGCAAACTTTGAGGAGCGCCAAGCCTACGTTTCGGCCTAAAATAAATATAAATTCATCTCCTTTATTTTAGGTAAATTCGGATTAGTCGTAAATAGCCCCAAAGGCTATTTCTTCTACTCAGCATAGCTGAGGTCTTTATATTATAGTAAGAGGGATTAGAACTTAATTATAGTAAGTAGGGCCTTTGGGGCTATTTATCTCCTTTCGTAAATAGCCCCAAAGGCTATTTATATGCCTCTGCGTAGCAGAGGTACTTATCTTATATTATATACAGTTAGTCTACGCCTTTGGGGCTATTTCTCTCCTTTAGTCGTAAATAGCCTTTGGGGCTATTTCTCTCCTTAGGGCAAATATAAGCGTAATCAGAGCCGGCGTATTAGGGACGGCTTATTTGGGTATAGGGCTGGATTCTTCGACATCGGATTAGTCGTAAATAGCCTTTGGGGCTATTTCTCTCCTTAGGGCAAATATAAGCGTAATCTGATCCGGCGTATTCGGATCTGCATCGGATTAGTCGTAAATAGCCTTTGGGGCTATTTCTCTCCTCAGGTAGGGCAAAGAAAAGAAAAGAAAGGTTATGGTAGTATAAAAGTAAATTCCTAATATAAAAGTAAATTCTTTCGACTAAGATAGGCATCTATAAGCGTAATCGGATCGGCTTCTATAGGCGCATTGAAGAGGGTAGATCTTTGAAGTTGAACCCTGTAAGTAAAGTTTGTACAGTACAGTCTATTCACCTTTCCCATTTGTTTAAGACTGTAAGGAATCAAATCGAGTTCCCCCTTACGGGTCGCTTACTAGGTCCTGTGCCCAAAAAGAGCGAGTTTGAGTTTGCTTTTATCCGATCCTTATTTAATTCAAGTAGTCCCGAGCGCGTCGAATACTTTATCACTCGCCCCCAGCACCAATAACAGTCGTGAATGATTAGATCTTTCTACGTTTTGAATGCCCCTATATAGTAAATTGCGACTGGAGAGAGTGAATGGATACATTCACGAACTGGTGCTGAGAGAGTGAATGGCTATGGGCCATGAACGACTGGAGAGAGTGAATGGCGTAATAGTAATGCCATTCACGACCGGCTGGGGCATCGTCAGATGGGCTCGACCGGAGAGTGAATGGCCCGAACGGCTCAAATTATTGTAGTATGGCCTTAGAGTCTGACTCTTGCTTTCGCTGTCAGCTCATTCACATTCGCAGCAACTTATATTATAGTAGTAAAGTATTAAAAGGAAGTGTGATAAATTCCCTCACTGAAATGGAATGCGCGGTATTCAAATAACATGAGTCCCTAACCCGAACGATAGAATCATAATGAGGGGCGAGAAATAAGGAGTGTTGTAGCGGAACCGTAGAGTGAATGGCTTTGTGCCGATGAAATCACAAACCAATCTTAGCTTGCAATCGCTTTTAGCTACGAAAGATCTGACCCGCACCAGGAGTGAGAAAATATGAGACGCGAGAATTAATTCAAATGAAACAGGAAGTACTCGTTCATTTTTTAATTAAGTAATAGTGAGGCGTCAGTACGGGGTTGCGTCAGCTGTAGATATAGACTAGGCTAAGGGACGGACTGAATCTCTTCTATTCTCTTCACACGTCGCTGTCGCAGGAAACTGACTTTTATATTAGGCCCAAAAATATAGCCATACTATAATAAAGGGGATTAGTCGTAAATTGCTACGCAGCTGCTACGCAATTTCTCTATTCAACCCTGTATATATATTGGGAAAGATCTACTTACTATTTTGGCCCTTCCCTGAATCCCGATCTTCCACTGCCTTCCTCTGATGGATAAGGACTTTCCCATCTATCGGAATCGGAGTATTGAATACCTCTCTTTTCCTCCGAGGGTAGGATATAGCTCTTAGGCCAAAACCTAGGAATGACTTATATAATATTTAATTTTAATAGAAGTCCCAGTAAAAAGGGGGATGGGGCTGGATTCTAAAAAGAGAAAGATAAGATTACGGATGAAGAATCCACCTTTTTTTCATATCCAGCTTTTTCTTAAGCTTAAGTAGGAAAAGAAGTCACTGGCCCTAATATATACAATTAAGGTTTTAAAACTTTCTTAAAAAGTATACTTTTTAAGTTGGAAGAAAAGAAAGTAGGGAGTGAAGGATACGTTTTAGTTTTAGGTAGGCCTTATCCCTCCCCTTCTGGTAATTAGAATCCCCAAGTTTACGATCTTAGCCCATTGAATTTCGATTTCCGGTGAACTCCCAATTCCAAGCCTGACATAAGTCAAAAAGTTTAATAAAGTTTTCCGTGCCTGTATATAATATAAGTTCCCTCTCCCCTAGGAGCTGTATAATCCCCTCTTAGACTCTCCGAAAGCTATCTCTTTGCTTTGCTATCTCAGGAGTAGCTTAGATCGACCCCGCTTCCCTAGCTGTATAAATTTAATTCTTCTTTTCCCCTTTTATTGACTCCAGTTCTCTAGCTCTTCTCAATTAACATCGCTGTATTTCGTTCGTTTCGTTGAGTGAGGGTAGTGTTGAGATGGGTGCATAGATAGCGAAGGAAGTAGTTCACTTTAGAGTTAATGAGCTCTTATGAGTAATAGGAAGGACCGAAAACCGGAAAAAGACCTCTTGCTTTCTTATGGGTTAGGGTTGTGGTTTTCTTTTTCCTCATAACGAGATAAGCCAACCAACCCCAGACTCTAGAGAATCCTTTCATCCCTCTCCTTTACAACTCAGTCGTCTTTCCTCTCGATACATCTCTTTAATCGCTACTTTTCTTTCGCTCCCCCCCTTCTTCCGAGAAGGCTACATCTCTTACTATGAAGAGGAAGCTAACCGAGTTGACTAAGAATCAGTCGTTTACCTCGACTTTGAACCCAACAATTTGCCTTTCTACCTCTATGAGGTAAAGCCGGGAGCAGTAAGTTCACCCCCAACAAATCTAGACTCCTTTTCTGCCAGTTCGAGTTACCATTGTGGATCCATCAGCTTCTGAGCTAGCAGAGTCCAACTAAAAAGAAAAAGGTGTTCACCTCTGGGATATCCGATCGAGACATAATTGCAGTGGTCCGAACAGCTACTCCTGTGCCATATTCGAACCCACCCATAGCAGTGGGAGAGGCACCACAATCGCTTAGCATATCCACTCCCATAAGCAGATGGGAATAGAAGATCCCAATCCAGTCGTTTATCCAAAACCAGAATGAGGGCTTTTTCGATTCCCTAATATAGTTAAATTGCGGAAGCAAAGCAGCAGTTCCACCAACTAGCATCTATTATTGTTTGGGGTTGGAGTATGGAACGCAGAAGCATAGGGAGTGATAGCAGCAATGGATCCTGATCCGGTTTGATCAAGACCAAAAGCATTCCTACGGGATTGAGATTAAGAACAACCAATGGTGGAGGAAGGGGAGAAGGAAGAAGCCAATTACCAATTCAGAATGACAAGACAGGCGGAGTGAAAGGAAGGCAAACATGGGGAGGCTAATAGGATGGCACAATCCGGGAAACGAATGGAGACTAGTTTTTTTTGGGAGTTCGAGTTCAAGGCTGGCTTGCAGTACGAAGGTAGGAGACGCGGGAGGAGTTCTTTTTTTTTTAAGTATCTGTCGTTGCCCCTTACTATAATATAAATTGTTGCCTGAGTATGAGAATTGAATTTAATCTTTGACGTAGGGAGCGCTGGGATCCCTGAATAGGATCCCGAGCGGAATGAAGAGTAGGAAAGAAAGACACAAGTCGTCGGTCTTCTAATATATAGAAGGCCTTATCTTCGATCTTTTGTTCAATCTTTCGTATGTGGGCTCATCTGTCCATGTATGGTATGTTCGTCGGAATGCCCACATTGAATTAGAAAGAATGCCGGAAAAATCAATCCCATGGATGTCTCAAGCCTTCCTGTAGTTCCAGAGTGAATAAGGAAGTTCCAGGCTATCGGTTCAAGATTGGCGGATAGGGGCAGCAGGGGGGTTTGGGGAGAACTAATGAAGAGGTCACAATTCGCTAATCTTTTATTAGGACTCTCCCTCTGGCTAAGCTAGTCTACTAAGCGAATGCCGTAGCCTATCGTATAGGACAGCAATAAGTATGCCCAAAGAGATAGTAATCCCAATTGTTTGGACCACAGTCTGTAGACTTTCGTCCAACAAACTATAGCTAACTTTGGTTGTTTACCAAGACCAAGCTCGTGGTTGGCCTAGACCAAAGGCGTACATACACAACATCAATGTTGCGAAGTGCCTGACTTCCTTCCCGAAAGGCCTAGATTAAAGCTAAAAAAGACGCGTTCTAGTGGCCTAAGTCCAAAACCACTAGGGCAAGCTGCAAGGAAGAATGCGCAGTTAGGGGAATATCCGGATATTCCAATTCCTTCTCAGCGAAAGATGCACAGAACAGAATAAGGGCTTTGAAAGGCAACTAGTGAAGATGCCGAGAATGGCCGGGGCGGTCTTAGTTAGAATCTGTTGCAAATGCATGTGAGGTAGGATTGCACATTTTGATTAGTAAGGGAAGGAAAATGCAAATGGCCTGCAAATGTATTCAATAGGCTAGTAATGAAAGAGATAGTCTTCAAGCCACCGTTACTCCCTTATGAAATGAAAGGTATGATTACAACTGCTAGACCTATAAACAATGTTATAACTCTGACTGGAGTTTATTCACGGTGCTTAAAAAAAACATCTCAATTTATATAGCCCAACTTATATTAAATTCGTTATCACTCGGCCCTCCATTTCTCTCGCTAACCAAGCACTTTTCAGCCCTGGATTGCTTCCTTTACCTGTCCATACCTTCCCCGGGATAGTACAAGTGGAAAGACGCTATTTGAAAGACCAGACCCTTGGGGCCGGGATCAAAACTCTTTGATATTCCCTCCCTCGGCTGGATCGTATTACCGACTATCCAAATCCAACTTCATCTAAGATCACTCCCACTGGGAAGAAAGAGTCTCGCAAAGAAAAGGCCTGAGCGGGAGCGGATTACTAAGAGTCAAAGGCAGAATGAAAAAGGCAGGCAACTGGCTCAAATAGAGAGAACGAGGCTTTAAAAAAAGTGAGACTATCCCTGACCCTGATAGACTGCTTGAAGGAAAGAAGTACAGCCCGGAGCGGAGATAAAGCGCAGCAGGGCTTAAGATATCTCTTTTTTGTCTTTTGCCTTCTCCACACAGGCAAAATAAATGAACCTACGACTGAGACTGGGAATGAATGTCTTAAAGCACCTAGCCCGACATCGACAACTCCAACTGAAACTAAGACTCTAGATGGCTAGGCATTCTCCCAATGGTAATGGATAAAAGTCGAAATTCATATATATTTCCTGTCTTGGGAAATTGAGAAAGAACCTTATATAAAAGAAAGCTAAAAAGCCTTACAGGGAAACGGAGCTCATAAACTAACCTCTTACCATACCAGGGATAAGAAGAAGGCTAAGGGTTAGTAGGGATTAAGGAAGGTCTTATCCAAAGGTAGGACGGAGAAGCCCGGTGATACTGCGAGTCAGTAGGGAAGAGGCCAGGGAGGACAAGGTTTCCAAAAAACTGAACACTAACACAATCGTCTGTCGATCCAGTTAGTTCAGTGATTATTATTTTGTATGGAAATAGGTCTAAGGTGAAAGTCGAAAGGCCGCATTCTCTTATATTTGATAAGCTATTCTTTCGCTTTCTTTCCTGTTTCTTAAAAAAGAAGTCTCTTTTGTTGCATTCTTTTTTGATAGGTCTTCACTAAATGAGGAAGTTGATTCAAACGGAAAGCAATTTTCCTCTCTTGTTGAAGATGCTTTAGACCCTGAGCTTTTATAAACTCCTTCCCCCCTAGCCCTGATAAGGTTCTTGAAATAGCTGATTCTTTCTTGTTGACGATAAGAACAAGAGAAAGCAAAGGCTACACGTATTTTGATTAAAGAGAGAAGCCTTCGTAGGAAGGCGGAAAGGTTCTTTTTTTTTGGGGGGGTCATTTATTTCGGTTTTGGATCTGGGACGAATAGGTTAAAGAGATGAGAGAATTAAGGATACCCACCAGAAAGACTAACCCAATCCATAATGATGTACCGGAAAAGAAAACATTTTTGTTACTTGACCAACCATCAGGAGAAGCAAATACGACGGGTACGCTAATCAATAAGATTGATGAAGTAGCAATTAATGCAAAAACAGCCAATTGGAAAACAAGAGTCATGCTTTTAATCCTCCAAGATACCAACAAATAAATATACCATTTGATCCCTCTATCAGACAATAAATTGTAATAAAATACATCATCAAGGGATTTGATTTGAGTTTGACCACGAATCGATTGGACGCTACCCCTTATTTTCACTCTATTCGTACATGGAGGGGAAATGGAATTTGGTTTTTTATTTCCCGGCATACTGGATTCTATATGCGGATAGATAGATAGATCGGTAGATTCAGTTTTTCTACAGATAGGAGTGGTATCCACCCCCTATGGCCATGTTCTATTCGTAGGAAGAAAATCAAAAATGTCTCTCGGAAAGATGGCTGAGTGGTTGATAGCCCCGGTCTTGAAAACCGATATAGTTTTGAGGCTTAGTCGTAAATAGCCCCTTTGGCTATTTATATGCCTCTGCGTAGCAGAGGTACTTATCTTATATTATATACAGTTAGTCTACGCCTTTGGGGCTATTTATCTCCTTCCCTTACTATAATTTAATTTTCCCCCTCTCTCCTTTTTTTTTGCTCATTGAATAGATTTGTTTCTATTGGTTTTGACCGGATTGGTATCATAAAGAAAGGGGAATGGCTCGGCTATCCCACCTAGCCAAGCCATCAAAAATAGAAAAATAGATTAGATAGAAATGAGTTGAAAAAAAAACAAAAAGGGCCGAGGTAACGACGGGAAGTATAACCTGATTCCCAATATATATGATGGAATCAAAGTTCTTCCTACTTCAATTCAAACATTGGATCCCCTGTCTCATCTCAATTAAGAGGGGTCATCGAAAGAACAGGAACGAGCAATAGCGACGTCACGATCAATTCCTTTTTAAAATCCTGCTGCAGCTGCACGAGCCCTTCCCGCGTGCCACAAATGACCTACGAAGAAGAAAAGAAGAATCCTAGAACAAAATGAGAGGTAGCTAACCAACTTCTAGGAGAGACATAATTCACTGCATTAATCTCGGTAGCTACGCCACCCACAGAATTTAAAGAACCTAAAGGAGCATGAGTCATATATTCTGCGGAACGCCGTTCTTGCCAAGGTTGTATGTGTTTTTTCAACCTACTCAAGTCCAATCCATTTGGACCTCTTAGAGGTTCTAACCAAGGAGCACGTAGATCCCAAAAGCGCATCGTTTCTCCTCCAAAAATGACTTCTCCGGTCGGGCATTAGATATTTACCTAAACCAGTAGGTCCTTGAGCGGATCCTACATTAGCCCCAAGACGTTGATCGACCTCGCTAAGGAGTACTTGAGAGTCTGGTTCATGGGGTATAGGAAGGGGCCGAAGAAGTGCAAAGCCCCGCACCAAATCCATGCTGATATCAGTCCAAGGCCCTACTTCGATAAAGAGATTCAAGAACGATAGATATAAACGAGAAACTAAACGAATATAGGAGTCATGGAGGCTGTGAAACCTAACTTTGGTACAGTTAACAAGGTTGGTACCTATGTTAGCGAAAGGACACATCGAGAAACTGATAGAGTAAAAAGACCAAATCGGGAGCGAAAGGCGGTGGACATTCTCTTTAAGTAATCAATGGCGCACGAGCGATTAAGCGGGCATCTCCTGATTCGATGATCTATTGAACTACGGCCGCTCCTACTTTCTTCTTAGTGGTTTGGTACTCCCCTTTTTAAGAAGTAAGAAGGGCGTCGCTACAGGAAAGCCATTTTTTAAGATCTATTCCCCTCGAATTTATATTTATTTTAGGGCATCCCCTACGTCTTTCAAAAAGAATGATCCTCTGAGGACGCTTGTTGAATTCTTATTCCATTCATTTATCTAAAGAAAATAGAAGCGTTAAGCAGACTTTCATGACTATTATTATGCAAGTCCATAAATTTCAAAAATTTCAATAAGACTATATATCTTTGTTTTGTTGGATTGCTATTCGGCCCTGTATATATATTTGGGGAAGCACGAGAACTGACTAAGTTTAGTGAATTTAGTGAAAAAACACGGGGTTTATAACTTTCTTGCCAATTTATCATCGAAAAAGCAACAGTCGTGCCCTCCTTAGTAAGTTCGTTTGAGCGCCATTCACTCTAACCTTAGTGAAAAGTAAGTTTAGTCAAAAAGGGGTTTCTCACTTTCGACACAACTTTTTTACATTTCCTTAGGGGAAAGTCAGTTTAGTGAAAAAACACGGGGTTTCTAACTTTCTTTCACACTTTTTGACCATTTACCTGCGAAATTGGAGTTTAGTGAAAAAACACGGGGTTTCTAACTTTCTTTCACATTCCACTCTAAGACGAAATCAAGATCTCACTACTCTGCAAAGGATTAAGTAAGGAAATGGATGCAAAGGAGATCTTTACGTATATAAGAACAGAGAATCCACCACCAAGTCGTTATTACACAACTAGAATTTGATCTCAATGACGATTTATTTTAGGTATAGTACGCTTCTTGAACTCCTCTACCTATAATCTAAATTAAATTACTAGTATTAGTCGTAAATAGCCCCAAAGGCTATTTCTCTCCCCAATATATATACAGGGTAGCAGAGGTACTTATATTATATACAGGCGGATTAGTCTACTTAGTCGTAAATAGCCCCAAAGGCTATTTACGACTAAGTAGAATAAACCATCTTACTAAAATAGAAAGACCTCTGCTATGCCTCTTTGTGAGTCGAAAATAGACCCAAAGGCTAAGGAGATAAATAGCCCCAAAGGCGTAGAATAAACCATCTTACTAAAAAGGAAATACCTCTGCTATGCAGAGAAGATAAATAGCCTTTGGGTCTATTTTCGACTCTAAGGAGGCGTGGCAGAGGTACTTATCTTATATTATATACAGTTAGTCTACTTAGTCGTAAATAGCCCCTTTGGCTATTTATATGCCTCTGCGTAGCCGAGGTACAACTCTTATATTATATACAGTTAGTCTACGCCAAAGGGGCTATTTATCTTCTTGGGGCTATTTATCTCCTTAGCCAAAGGGTCTATTTTCGACTCAAAGAGGCGTAGCAGAGGTACTTATCTTATATTATATACAGTTAGAACTTAACTTAATATTATGGGGGGCCTTTGGGGCTATTTATCTTCTTGGGGCTATTTATCTTCTTGGGGCTATTTATCTCCTTTGGCTTTGCTTAAATTTATATTTATTTTGGCCCATCTTAGTATGCATTTATCTGAATGGCATATAACCAGTGAACTCCTGCATTTATTCTCTTCTGATTCTTCACTACGAAAGATCCTGCATTTCTCTTCTCCCTACGTATTATCTCTCTTCTACTGGACCACTCCTGCATTTTCTTTATTATCTTCTATTACAATAAATTCCCATCTTTAAATATAGTAAATTCAAAATATAGTAAATGTAGCAATTGTAGATCCGCGAAGGCTTCTGCCGCACGTAGCCTTGCCCACCCTCGTCAGACCAGCACCGACCAATTCCTCTCCTTCTTCAACCTGAGTTGGATTGATTTCGCATAGCTCAACTTTGCCAGCTGTCGCTTCCTTAATAGGTCTGGCTGGGACATCTTTCTATATATATAGAAAGAATGTATCGCGTATCATTCATGTCTCGCTGGCATACTCCTCACGGCCTGTCTTGCGTATCTTGAATGTCTCGTTGAATTGAATGTCTCGCTGATTATGGGAGTGCACAAGACTGCAGAGATTAGACTCCAAACCTCTCATTTGACCTGCTAAAATAAATATAAATTCCGCCTCTCCACCGCTCCGCACCGAAGATGATCTCGTTGTCTTTGGTATCCCGACTTGCTTTGAACTCAGCCTTCTCAACCACTCAGTTCGCTGACGACCATGACCCGCCTCCGCTTTGATTGCAAAGGAAGGGAAAGATAGGTATTGCTTTGAAAAGGATTGCTTCAATTTCTGATTTTATTTTATTTAGCTGTCGCTCTTATCTTAGCTCAACTTTGCGACTCTGCTCGCATAGCTCTCATTTGATTTGCCCTTCCTCTCATCCCCTCCCTCATCTCGAAGAACCTATCCCAGAGCACCTAAACCTAATTGAGTGTGATTGCCCTCGCGAACCGGCCTCTAAGCATCATGAACTTGGCTTGGCTCTCTGAACGTCATCCAAGAGTAGGCTCTAACATTCATTCCTGAGTTTGGTCTCAGGAGCTCTATTCTATTCAATTATTATATCTCTTCCTTTCCTTCCTTTATCTTTATCCATATTCAATTCAATGAGCCCGGTCAACCCATTCTCTTATTTGCTGAGCCGAGTATTAGACGAGTCTTTCCTCGCTCTCTTCCATTTTTTGCTTCGTAGGCATCAGTTGAGTGCTCGCATCCCTTGTCCTTCGTTTCGCATTGAATCAAAGCCCGGGTTCCTTGCCTCCGAGTCCTATTCTTTCTTCTCTGCGTTCCCCTCGTCCTCAACTTTGCCCATTCAGACAGAAGCGTATGAGTCAGAGGGCAGAAAGCAATCAGAGACAGGCGAGTGTCGGACCAGGCAAGTGAAGCGCAACGTGGCAGAGAGCTCCCTAGCGAAGCGCAACGCAGCAGAGCCTGACGTCCAGTTCAACTCAACACAAGTCAAGACCTCTAGTAATAGTCAAGAAAGTCAAGTCATCAAGAAAAGATGAGACAGGCGAGTCAGAGCCAACTTGAGTTCACCTACGATAGGCTGGAGTTCGGTCAGCGAGGCTAATTGCTATAGAGATGCGCTAGAGAGAGAAGCTTGAAGAGAGATCATTGGATTTGCTAGAGAGAGAAGAGAAGCTTTCATTCTTCCTTATATAGGTATAGGTTCACTCAATTTAATCTCTCCTGTTTATAGCTTTCATTGGATTCATGTTCCTCTCTTTGCTTGCCTTTCCCGAGTCCTCTGCGGATGAGTCTGCAGATGAGTCTGCTCTTTTCTTCTTTCTTTCTTGCAAGGGAGGGTTTTCTCTGAACTGAATGTAATATGGCTTCGACAAGCATGTGTTAAGCATTGAGCGATGTGAGAGTTTTTGCAAGATGCCCCACTAGTCTGGCTCGCCTATCTGAGACTCTTCTACTTGCTTAACTACTTATCCAGTCATATTAGATAACAAGAATGATTCTACTGAACTTCACTCTTATATTAGAACAAAAGACTGAGCCGTGCCCCACTCATCTCACTAAACCTTGAATGAACTGAGCCTTCTCACCGGGCCCAGTTAAGCGAAGCGCAATCTGGGCATCCCGCTGAAAAACGACAGTGCGATCTTTGCAATCACTTTCCAACAAATCTCTTATAAAAAGAGAACTGAGCCTTCCATTCCACTCCGACTCCCCTCACCTCCCTTTGGTCGCCTGACTTTCACGAAGATCTTGTCGGCTGATCTGAATCTCTGCCCTCGTGTGACCGTCCCCCGACCTCGAGTCTGGAAAGAAGAGGACTTGAGCAGAGCAGAGGCATGCAAGGCTAGACCTTGGGTGGGAGAATTTGAATTTACTATATTTTTGGGGCATTTTCTTTATTATCTTCTACAACTATCATTTCTCTCTCGATATGCATATTGATCAATCTCTCTCTTCTACTGGACCAGTGCTACATTTACTATATTTTTGCACTCCTGCATTTTCTCTACCCTAAAGGGGCATATAATTTGGGAGTGTATTTTTTATCTTCAAATATAGTAAATGAATTACTATATTTTTGGCTTTCACTCCCCAATATATAGTAAGTGTACCTGAGCCAAAAATCTAGTAAGTAGTTCTCTTTCCTAACTATAAAAACGCACTTATATACAGCTAGGGAGAGATGGCCTACTATAATCTAAATTCCCTCAACTCCCTGTATATAATATAAGTTCCACCTGCCCCTAAAATCAATATAAATTCCGAGTACAAATAGTTAGTAATGAACAGACAGAGGTAGGTAGGGCAGAGTTCGTCGAGGGAAGAGAAAGATGTAGGAGAGTACTATTGATTAACACGTGACGCGGTCAATAGAATAGTAGTCGCAGTAGAGTTCAAACGGTTAGCGCTCCTCACTGCCATGCAACCTTTAGGAGCTGAACCGAAGCTGCTAAGAAAGTCTTTAGATCCCCAGAACCACATGCATGGTAAAGCATCCAGGGCTCTGATCCCTAATTGAATGCGAATGCGAAGGGAAGACCCGTAGCTTCATGCAACCAATGACACTAGGAGGAGAGTATAGGTGCGGAGAGGGCACTACCAACAGGAATAGCTGGTGCGAGTCCGGGTAGCTGATTCGCTGGTGAAGTTAGGCTTGATTGAGAGACCACAGACATTAGAGCAGCGTAGTTAGTTGCTTATTCTCGAACTATACTTACTAGGCTAGGTCTCACGCTAACGCAAGCAGGGCTACTCTCATTATTCAATGATGCCAGGCAGGTAGGATAGGGCGATCAAGAGGCCTAGGTCTCACCCGACAAGAGTGCTTTAGGAGGGCCTATCTTATAGCAGATATTGATAGGATAAGAGCTCAGAGGTGCGTAGCGTGAACCAATCCTCATTGTGAACCAATCCCGGTCCCCATCTTCGGGAAAGATCAATTCCCCGGTACCAGCCTATGCGAACTGGTAGGCTAGTCAGGGGCTCAGAAGGTTAGGTCCTAGGTCCTACCCACTACGCAGTGCCAGTAAGAGAAGAGGGATGGGCTCAAAAGGAAGGTAGGATACTGGAGGGAGTGGCTTTCTATCTATATGAAGAACTGATGCCGTCTTCAGCCGTTGCCTTAGCCGGGGCTTCATTAGTCTTGGGTTGAGGTCGAGCCTATCGGAATTTACTTGATTTTTAGGGGTCGAGTCTCCTCAGCTGATCTTCTTTGGAACTTATATTATATAACAGGTGGATTCAGGAGTTATCAGTCCCGTAGCCAGGGAGTTCACCTCTTATGAGTGTGAGTCCTCTTGCGCTTCGCAACACTTGTATCCGACAACAGGGTGCCTAGGATCTCAGATCAGCCCTCAGCCTGCCCTAACGAATGAAGAAACTGAGCATGCGATCGTTTTAAAGGAGGAGATGGCTGGTCGAATAAGCCCAAAAACCTAGTAAAGGAGATAAATAGCCCCGAGAAGATAAATAGCCCCTTTGGCGTAGACTAACTGTATATAATATAAGATAAGTACCTCTGCTACGCAGAGGCATATAAATAGCCTTTGGGGCTATTTACGACTAAGCCTTAAGTAGACTAATCCACCCTACCTGCATTCATAATATAAGTTCTAATCCGCCTGTATATAATATAAGTACCTCTGCTATGCAGAGCAGATAAATAGCCTTTGGGGCTATTTACGACTAAGCCTAAAATAAATATAAGTTCCGAGCCTTTCTTATCTCCCTTTGGCCCACCTTAATGCTCTCTTGGCATGATCTTCTTACCACAGCTATTGAGCGAGAGCCAACACAGCTATTGATTGATCGAGAGCCGAAGGATAAGGGGAGCCCCAGAGAAGGAGGAGAGACCTGCGAGTAGAAAATGAAGGTTGTAGGGATGCTACTGGGGATCTCTTCTTTATATTATATAGAAGGGACGGTACTACTTATGCAGGACATTTGATAGAGAAGGGGCGGGCACTATGAGTCAGCGAGAGTAGCCATGCCTAGCAGACCTTATGATAAACAGTGAGAGACCAATTGAGAGAGGTGGGTGAGAGGAACAGGGATAGGACTAAAGAGAGGACTGGTACTAGAGGGGAAGAAAGAACTCTAAGTGAGACCACCATTGATTGGCCCATGTGAGAGCCGACCTTAGAAAGACATGATGAAGGGGCCAAGCATACTGAAACAGGACTGGGGCACGAATCCTCCAGGGGATAAAGAAAGAACACAACACTCCGATCGACAATTTGATTATATAATTGATACACAACAGTAGTGGGAGCTTACGCATTCTGCAACGCTAGTCAGTATCTTGGAGCTCATGGGATTACAGCTATTTATTATGACAGTAGTCAATTTACCTTATCAAGGTCTACTAAGGGAGTGAGAGGCGGGTTCATCCCCAGGAAGCCTAAGCCTCAGAAGAGAGAGAGTGTTCCACGAGACCAGCTCAGCTCGATAGGATGTGCAGTGGACCAGTAGTGAGAGAAGGACTTCATGATATCAGAACCCTGCAATGCCCAGACAAGTAGAGCAAGCGGAATGCTGTACACTTCATATGAGAGCTGTGAGGTATACTTAATATGATAAGAATAAAAGAGCTGCCTTCCAAGAAGAGAACCGGTATTAGAACAGAGTGATCAGGAGTTAAGAAGGGAGTGAAGAAGGGGCCTGGGGCGAGGGTGAACTGGTCGGAACCTCCTAGTGGTGGAGTAGAGATTGCGAGTCAGCTAAGGATTGCATGAGTGACGGGGCCAGGGGTGAGTGCCTAGTTAGCACAGGGCACATTCTATGAAACTATCTAGCTTTCGATCGAGCCCTTGCAAGAGTATATCATTCCTTTGCCTATAGGGCTCTACTATTATGGTGGAGTCTAACGAGGGATCGCTTTACCGTAATTTAGGGAGTGAGAGAGATGCTGAGCTATGAGCAAGTTAAACGAGAGGATAGATAGCTGGTTTTTGGTCCCGTGCGACCCTCCCCTTGGCAATGGGGGCCCCCGCTCGGGACCTAAAACAATAATTATATCCCCCCCTTGGCAATCCCCCGCTCGGGCCTTCAAATACCAACATAGGCCCAGACAAAGGCCCTGTATATATATTTGGCGATAGTGACGCGTGATTGATAAAAAAGAGAGACCAAAGCACAACAGAGATAGAAGACTTAATGGGGTTCTCTATAGAGATTATGCTTATGACAGAAGAGTGAAGGGAGCAAGCGCAAGGTCTTATAGAAGAAGCAGATTGCCATAGACCACTAAAGAATGAGACAGTGACTCGCGGAGACTCGGAGGACAGAAGAGAGAGAGGGCTAGAGTAGGAGGGGCCTAGCAACACTTGAGACCAATGAAGCAGGAGCGGTACTCAAGCTGGGACGACTCAAAGCGCTAAGCCCTTTCCCATACGAACTGCCTTAGTACGCGACTCATACTAAAATGACTATACATACTACCTCTGAGGGGCACTAATACATATAAGTAAGAAACTGTCCCTTTCTTTAGGCATTGAGATTTTATCCATCGCTTGGAGAATTTAATAGTGGCGATCCGCCCTTACTATATATTTGCTGAGCTACTACTTATCAATTCGAATCTGCTAGTGTGTGGAATTGCTGGAGTGAGTGGGTTCGGGGTGCACCTCATCAATATCTTAGGGAAGATCTTTCGTAGTTTTGAATATATGGATGCTTGATATGAGTTAGATTATTGTAAAGTTTATGGTCGAGGGCAGAAGAATTGGACTGAATGACGCTCTACTCTAGCTGTTCTTTTTGAAGCTAAGAAGTTATACAGACATGAACACTACTACGATTCTTGTCCGGTCCTCACTGGCTCTGGTCCTTCACTACCTGTCATTCTCATTCCCTTCACTTCACTACGATAAAATTGACTTTATTGGAGGTGCATCACAAAGACCTACGATTCATTTCTTGTCCTGTTCCTCACTTGCTCTTGTTAGACCTTCGAGTCTGAGACTTCCTCATTTACTGTACTTAACTTCAAGTCCTCTTTCGCCGACTAGTTTCAATCTGTCTGTGCTCTTGGTAGGATGATCATTCTTCTAATCGAGAGGTGCTACGCCAGAGAGAGAGCGTAGTTCAGGACCGGCCAAACTATCTTATTTGTTCAGGACTGAAATGAATCGGAGTGCACCTCCAAGAACAAACATGACTCGTAGTTCAGGAAAATGCCGGCTCACTCCACGAAGTGGGCCAATCAAAAGTAATAGCAGTTGGCGGAGCTCCACTTGTCCGCTCCGAACTCGTCACCAAGAAGCACTTGATCCTTTTTTCTTGGGCCCAATCATCTGCCTTTCACTACTGATGAGGTAGCTAGGCAGTGTCCGTGGAATTTACTAGATTTTTGGCTTTCTAAAGTTGGCTGGCATAATTCCACTCGCTGCAGAGGCATTAATTCCCCGCCATATAGTAATCCCTCCCGATCTTATCCCATTCGCACAGCACTACTTAAGAGCACATATCTACTTTAATTATATAATAGTACTCTAAGCGAAGTCGAATTCGATCTGAGGAACGGTAGATCTTTCCCAATATATATACAGGGGTAGCAGAGTTATATTATATACAGGCGGATTAGAACTTATATTATGAATGCAGGGCCTTTGGGGCTATTTATCTCCTTAGTCGTAAATAGCCCCAAAGGCTATTTCTCTCCCCAATATATATACAGGGTAGCAGAGTTATATTATATACAGGCGGATTAGAACTTATATTATGAATGCAGGGCCAAAGGGGCTATTTATCTCCTTTGGCGAATATCTTCTCATTCGCCCGAGCTCTTCATCTGAGTGGTATAAAGAATAGAATCAGATATGATCTTAGAGTACTCCTCCCCCCAATTTCTATATAAATACCTATCCTCCTGCATTTCTCTCTTCGTATAATATAAATACCTATCCTCCTGCATTGATCTTATCCCTACGTCTATCTTGAACTCCTGCATCTTCTCCCTACGTATTATCTCCCTACGTATTATCTCTCTTCTATTACAATCAATTCCACGTTTCTCTATAATTGACTCTATTTTTGGCATTCTCTTCTATTACAATAAATTCCACGTTTCTCTATTACAATCATTTTCTTTATTATCTTCTACTGGACCCATTGCTGATTCTTCACTACGAAAGATCCTGCATTCTCTTCTACCATTCTTCACTACGAAAGATCCTGCATTTTCTTAAATCTCTAATTATTCGCACTTCTTATCTCTATATACTTTTCTATTAGAATCTATGTGCATTATTCCGTTTATCTCTATATACTGGAATGGTATATTTCGACTCAAGTTGATCTCCTATAGGGGCATTTTAACTGAAACTCCTATAGGGGCATTTTAACTGAAACAGGATTTTAGTAGGGAAAAAATGCATTTCAGTGAAAATGAACTTATATTATATACAGGGGGTGGCCTAACTTTTTTTCGTTCTGCTCGCACTCGCCTTAGGGAAAAGCGGGTTCAGTGATTTTGCAGTAGTTATATTCCAGTGGCCTAACTTTTTTTCGTTCAGATCAGAGTCCCCTTAGGGAAAATCCGGTTTAGTGATTTTGCACAGCCTAACTTTTTAGTTTCAAAAGATCTGCCCCTTTAGGTCGTACTTACAACTTATATTATAGTATGCCCTTACTATAATTTCTTTATATTGATTTTAGCTATAATATAAGTTCTTTAAAAGAAATATAAATTTTTGGTTGTCCGTTTTATAGTATAGTTAGGCGTACCTAGTTGAGTGGGATGGATGGTCAATCATTCTCAGTGTTTTTCGGCAGGACCTAGACCCTGTATATATATTTGAATAATTTCAACTTTTTTATGATTTCTCTAACAGGTACTAAGGCGACCATAGGTGCGAACCCGGCTCTGTCTATTCAAGAAGAGAATGAGATCCGAAGCTAAGCAAAAAGATCAGACAAGCGAAGCTATGCACCAGGCGAGAAGAGGATCCGAAGCGAATGGTGAGCTTAGGGACTATGTGACGTAGCGAAGGCTAAGTCTTTCGAGAGAAAACAAAAAAAGAGTAATTGAAGACACTCTCACTTTAACTACTGCAATTCTCTCTCTCTAACTTGAACTTTAACTAAAACATATATTAATATTAACTTAAAGAAATAGAGAAAATAGTAATTGAAGAAACCACTCTTAACGAATATTAACTTAATAACTTTAACTATTTTTTATGAAAAATTTGTTTAACTATCTGCTTTTTGGCAGTGGATTGTGAATCCACCATGCCCTAATATAAAAGTAAATTTTCAATTCCCGTCCTTCGCCCATCACGAGAGAGATTCCATTCCAGTAATATCGAGGCTTTCAAACGTATCCTTCCTTCCTCTCCTTAACTTCACCATAGATTCGATTCGCGTCGCCTACTTGCTGACAGCACAGGAACTTCGTTCTTTGTTGACCTCACTAACTTACACTTTCGAGTTCGTCATTCAATGAGCGGTCGGGTGAGGTCCTTTTCTTTGATCCCTACCTGCTGATTCAGAAGCTGTGCACGCAGAGAGTGAGCCGGGCATAGCTCTGGAGGATGAGCCCAGGGAGGATAGACTTCCATTGGAATCTCGGAGGGGTGGCCTAAAATGAATATAAATTGCGAGCGAAAAGAAAGACAGAATCAATGTCGTTAGAGGTCCTTCATCTTTCCATTCCCCTCCAATGGAAGGAAGAGCTTTCTTGCTTGGCGCGGGTGCACGCATCGCAGGCAGTCAGTGGAAAGGGATAAAAGAGACCGGCTTTCCAACTCTACTTCACTGGACTCAATGGATGTAGGCACTGCTCCCAGTCCCATCTCGAAAAAAGCGGTTCGCCGCGCTTTCAACTAGCTTAAGTGATTGGAAGGTCTGAGCCAAAGAAAGGGAACCGGCCGAGCGGGCAATCCGCAAAAGAAAGGTGAAGCTCCTCTGGGGTCATTCAAAGAGAATCTTGCTTGAAAGAGAGTACTTTCACCATATACTCATATTAGTATAGCTGGTGCTGTCAGGTTCTTAAGTGAGGGAGAAAACCGTGCGGAGAGTGAGATGGAAAGAGTGATAAAGAGAAGATAGCTTGAGCCCCGATGTGATAGTTGGCTTTATCGGAACTAGAGACTCCAATAAGTCCCCGGAACGAGTTCAATTCACTCGACTGAAAAAGGATCGGAGAGAGACTCAGACATCTTACTAATTTCACCCCTTGCAAGCTCAGTAGTGGGAAGTCCGGACTTAGAGGCAGGGATAAGGAACTAGCCCACAGCTCCCCTCTCAATCCACCTATAACTCCCATCTCCCAGCATCTCATTCCCACCCCGTCGTCGAGAGCAGCCAGCCCGACTTATGCGAGTGCCCCATTCATTTTCAATCTCGAATCTATCCCCGGAAAAAAAAGTTAAGAAAAAAATAGTATATGAAGACACTCTCACTTTCACTACTCTCTCTCTCTAACAACTTAAAAAGAAAAACTAATTCACTTATTAATAAACTACGAATGAATAACAAATAGATAAAAGAGTATATGAAGAAACTCTAACTATAAAACTTTCACTTTGACTTTAACATAAAAAAGAGAAAAAAAAATTTTCAATTTCTAACTTTCTCGTAATTTATCTTCCCTCTCTTGATCTTCAGTGCACCTCTTTGAATGAAGAGCAGCAACAACTAATGAACTGAAGGAGAGTGAAACGACGTGGGACCGGGAAGACAGCGACGTCGAAGCGACGTGGCCAACATGAACTCTTTGCATTCACTCCTCATCTCTTTCCCGTACCCTATTGGGTCACTCTTAAGAAGGAAAAGGAAAGGTGCGAAAGCTTACTGACAAATTCATTCCAACTGTTGCATAAGACGAGGGCCGAACCCTCTACGTCGCTATCGCTGCAAGAGTCGTGAATGGATGGCCTCGTACATTCCTTGGGCCTTGATTCAGTGCTCGTGCCTCTCTCTGCTGCTCCCTTGAAGTTAGGAGTTCAGTCGTTCCTCTCATATCTTCTTTCAGTTCTTTCTCTCGCTTATTAAAGAGTACTCCACGTCGCAATGCTCGTACCGCGTAGTGGGCAGTCGAGCTATCCAAATATCAGTTTCAGTGCCCTGAATTATTACCAGTATTATTGCGATCCCACGTCGCTCCCCGTCGTTCTCACTCGGCCCTTTCTTTTAACTTCCTTACTTGAGAGCGGGGAACTGACTTATGCAAGAACGAGAGAAGGACATCCTCAAACCCGGCTTACGAGAGATCTAGCACTCTTTGGGACTTCCTTTACCTTTGGCTGCCTGACTTGCTTACCTGGGAATGACTTAAGAACTACTCGCTTCGATTACTTATTCTCAACGTCGCTGTCGCAGCAACAGGTCGTGAAAGCAAAAAATCTAGTAAATTTCCAGTAGATAAACGAGGTAAGGAGTTCAAGTAATCTAAATTCCCATCTTGAACAACTTATATTATAGTAAGGAAGGCCCTTTCGAATAATTTACTTTTATATTAGGCCTGCATTTTCTTTATTCTCTTCGGAATTTATATTGAAGGACTTTATATTTATTTTAGGGTAAACTCCAATCCTGCAATACTCTTTTCAAGGGTCACCCCTCGCCAGCCACGAGGCTCACTCATTACTTTATCTTCTGAGAGTAGCCCTGGCATCTTCAATTGAAGGTTCACCCCTCTTTGTAAGCCCCACCATATAAATTTTCAGCTTCCAATTCATATTCAGAAGAGTCTCCTACCTCCGCTTCCAATTCATATTCAGAAGAGTCTCCGACCCCAATATACGAGAAGTCTGAAAGATGTCAGTTGACAACAAGACTGACTCAAAGCTCTCCCCAGGTCAGCTTTCCTATGCCTTTAGAGTCGATCTTTGCTTCCTTCCGTTGCCTTCCGTTGCCTTCCTATCCCTTCCTATCCCTTTCCTTTCCTATCCCTTCCGTTGCCTTCCTATCCCTTCCGTTCGCTTTGCTTTCCGATTGACGTACCAGATCTTTCTGTTGGTCTGGCTCGCTTCGTATGAGCTCTGCCCCTACCTTTCTTCTTTATTCCCTTTATTCCCTGACCTGGGTCTGATGTAATCAGGAGTTGCTTCTCTCTACTCACTGCGGAATCGCGAGTTCTATGACTCAAGACTGGATAACCCCGCTAATGCTTCTGTCCCTTCCCTGGATAACCCCGCTAATGCTTCTGTCCCTTCCTATGGATAGTGAGGAGCAGGTATAGCGCCTCTCTCTGTCTGGAGACTGAGGAGCAGGTCAGGTATAGCGCCTCTCTCTGTCTTTGGTAAATGTAAGATTCTCTATGTTTGTCTAAAGAACAACGGGTCAATAGTTTCCTGACGCCTCTAGAGTCATTCCAGTGTGTTTTGTCCCCCGGGCCCTATGTAGGATGTTTTGCAATCGTATACCCCTGTAGCCTATCTGTTTTTCTGATCCGAAGCCGCAAAACTTACGTTAACAGTTTCTGTCTGATTCTCCCCTGTCTTCTTTTCTAAGACGGGTACCCTAGTCTATTCTTGACTCTTCTTTCTTGGTGCCTTAGCTAAGTGGTACTATGGGGGTAAGGATGACTTGCCCTATTCTAAGAAAGTGGTACTATGGAGGTAAGGGTAACGGGTTCACCAAAGAGGTTATGCCCTTCATGCATCTTCAAGAGATCAGTCCTTTGTACGGCCGGTGAGGTGGGGTAACTAGAAAGTGAGGTGGGGTAACTAGAAATAGAGAATGATCGGCCGAGGTCACTCGGGTCTAACCGGTCTTCCTAAGCCCTAGTTGTGTTGGTGTACTGTCCCTTGGTAAATCTACCCAAAGCCCTTTACTAATACATATGTGGGCGTGTATATCTAAGTTCAAAAAGTGTCTATGCCCTGGTTCAAAAGCATAAGAAGTGAGTTAGCTCAATGGCGCTGAAGAACCTGTTTCCTGGATTGAGTGGCATTTCTATTTGATTGCCGTGATTTAGTGGCATTTCTATTTGATTCCCGTGATTTAGTGGCATTTCTATTTGATTCTGAGTATGTCTCTGCTGCAAGATCTGTTGTTCTATTTGATTCTGAGTATGGCTCTGCTGCAAGATCTGTTGTTTCATATGATGCCTTGGTGGGATACTATCTATCGCCTCAATTACGTGCGATTTCAGCAAGTAAAGTCAGCATGTCCAATTCTCATATAAGGGCATGCTATGCTACTTATCAAGAGCTATAAATAGACTCAAGGAGCTCTCCTTTGAGCGGTTCACCGGTGGATCCAATCAGCTGCGTAGCCTTTGGTCCCGAGCAATAGAGAAAAGGTTTTTACCTGCCTTTCTTTTACCTGCTCCAATCCTGCTAGCTGGTCTTCTTTTTCTTCTTCGTTGACAGCTATTGGGCTTGTTGATACTTCGTTGACAGCTATTGGGCTTGTTGATACTTCGTTGACAGCTATTGGGCTTTCTAGTAGTAGGGGCTGAGTTTGTTGCTAAGTCCTCTCCTGATTGAAAGGCCTATTCTTTTCCCTGCGCTGGTGGTACCGCATAATTGTATCCTACTCGCTTCGTTGCCTCTAAAGTGGGGTCATACCATCTAACTTCTATGTATTCTACGATTGGCATATCAAAGTACTTTTTATCTGGTATCAAAGCTTTTGGTCCTGATTCCTATGGTATGCAACTACTTCGTGCTCTCGGGCACCATCAACAAAACAACACTTCAAGTTGCCACATGCTGTCCCTCTGTACAAGTATGCTCCGGTTACGATTCTTTCTATAGCATTCTTCCTCAATGTACGGAACCAACGACGCATGCTTTCTTCGTTTTCTCTACGCGCGCAAGGGCTTTCTCGATTTCAGGGTATATGTCTTTCCGGCCTCTAGGAAATTATTAAGTGGGCCTATAAACTAAGGGAGATAAATAGCCCCTTTGGCCCTGCATTCATAATATAAGTTCTAATCCGCCTGTATATAATATAAGTTCCTCTGCTACCCCTGATTAGTCGTAAATAGCCCCAAAGGCTATTTACGACTAAGCCTAAACCAAAAATATAGTAAAAGGAGATAAATAGCCCCTTTGGCCCTGCATTCATAATATAAGTTCTAATCCGCCTGTATATAATATAAGTTCCTCTGCTATGCAGAGTAGATAAATAGCCTTTGGGGCTATTTACGAAAGGAGATAAATAGCCCCTTTGGCGTAGACTAACTGTATATAATATAAGAGTTGTACCTCTGCTACGCCTCTTTGAGTCGAAAATAGACCCTTTGGCTAAGGAGATAAATAGCCCCAAGAAGATAAATAGCCCCAAGAAGATAAATAGCCCCTTTGGCCCTACCTGTATATAATATAAGTTCTAATCAGCCTGTATATAATATAAGATAAGTACCTCTGCTACGCAGAGGCATATAAATAGCCAAAGGGGCTATTTACGACTAAGTAGACTAACTGTATATAATATAAGAGTTGTACCTCGGCTACGCAGAGGCATATAAATAGCCAAAGGGGCTATTTACGACTAAGTAGACTAACTGTATATAATATAAGAGTTGTACCTCTGCCACAACTTACTATATTTTTGGGGCATATAAATAGCCTTTGGGTCTATTTTCGACTCACAAAGAGGCATAGCAGAGGTCTTTCTATTTTAGTAAGATGGTTTATTCTACTTAGTCGTAAATAGCCCCTTTGGCTAAGGAGATAAATAGCCCCAAGAAGTAAATAGCACCAAAGGCCCCCCATAACATTAAGTTAAGTTCTAATCTGCCTGTATATAATATAAAGACCTCAGCTATGCTGAGTAGAAGAAATAGCCTTTGGGGCTATTTACGACTAAGTAGACTAATCCTACTAAATATAAGATAAGTACCTCTGCCACAACTTACTATATTTTTGGGGCATATAAATAGCCTTTGGGTCTATTTTCGACTCAAAGAGGCATAGCAGAGGTACAACTCTTATATTATATACAGTTAGAACTTAACTTAATATTATGGTAAATTCGGATTAGTCGTAAATAGCCCCAAAGGCTATTTTTCTACTCAGCATAGCTGAGGTCTTTATATTATAGTAAGACGGATTAGTTTACGCCTTTGGGGCTATTTATCTCCTTGGGGCTATTTATCTTCTTGGGGCTATTTATCTCCTTGAGGCAGAGAAATAGCCAAAGGGGCTATTTACGACTAATCCGAATTTACCTAAAATAAATAGAAATTCCGAAGGGCTATAATAAATTCCCAAAGGAGATAAATAGCCCCTTTGGCCCTGCATTCATAATATAAGTTCTAATCCGCCTGTATATAATATAAGTTCCTCTGCTACCCCTGTATATATATTGGGCAGATAAATAGCCTTTGGGGCTATTTACGACTAAGCCCTATAAAATAAATTCCGCCATACTATAATATAAGTTCAAATATATAGTGGGGCCGCCTTACTATAATATAAGTTCCTCTGCTATGCAAGGAGATAAATAGCCCCAAGAAGATAAATAGCCCCTTTGGCGTAGACTAACTGTATATAATATAAGATAAGTACCTCTGCTACGCAGAGGCATATAAATAGCCAAAGGGGCTATTTACGACTAAGTAGACTAATCCGCCTGTATATAATATAAGTTCCTCTGCTACCCCTTACTAGATATTGGGGAGAGAAATAGCCTTTGGGGCTATTTACGACTAATCCGAACCTCTAGGGCCGAACGCCAAAGAGCTGCAGTCTAACATGGTCATTCAAAACGTAGAAAGATCTTTTCTTACCATGTTAGACTGTTGCTTGGGAGCCTATGGGGGATCCGCTTATAAACCTTATAAAGGGTCAGGTCACTTACCATCATATACCATCATTAGTCCAGACGAGTGAGTGAGTGGGACAGAGGTAAGGAAGGGCACACACACGAACGATTGAGACAGATCTTTCCTTAGTGAAGAAATGAGTTATTTGGCACTACAGGTAAGCATCACGTGGATTCATCATTAAGGTAGCTAAAGTAGCCTTTAAATGGCCTTTTCACATGCCTCTTACAGGTGTGGTTATAAGACACGCAGGCATACCCCCGGCTAAGAGTAAGGATATGCCTAGTAGTCTATTATGGACGAGGTATACCCAGATCCTATAATCTCACATGTCCGAAAAAAGGATGCTCTTATCTTAGCCAACGCAATCCCTTGTTGGATGCAGGGAGGTTCCCAATAGCAAGAATAGTCTTAGGTCAGTTAATCCCTCACAGCCTATATCCCATTTCCACGTGAAAGCTTTCAAGCAGCCCTTTTTCCTTCAACATCTGCGGAGCTAGGCCCGGACTTCAGTCCCTTTCGAGCTAACATAACAATAGCGCATTCTCAAAATCAGACTACCTTACTTCACCTCTTCTTCTACCGTTCCTGACCCCAAGAAAAGTAGGAGAAGAAGTCAAGTCATAAACCTCACGTCGCCCCGTCGTTCTCACGTCGCGGATTATATTATAGTAAGGGCGTTCGACTTATTATTATATTAGGGGCGGCCCTCTCCTTAAATTACAGTATGGCGAGCGCGTAAATACCATTCTCACTCGCAGCAGATTATTACCAGTATAATTGCGTGAATGGCTGAGGCCCTTACTATATATTTGGCGATCGGATTAGTCGTAAATAGCCCCAAAGGCTATTTATCTGCTCTGCATAGCAGAGGAACTTATATTATATACAGGCGGATTAGTCTACTTAGTCGTAAATAGCCCCTTTGGCTATTTATATGCCTCTGCGTAGCAGAGGTACTTATCTTATATTATATACAGTTAGTCTACGCCAAAGGGGCTATTTATCTTCTTGGGGCTATTTATCTCCTCGCGTAGCAATTTATACAATTTACTATATTTGTAGGTGATTCAAAACTACTACTGATCTATCCCTGCCCTTGCCCCTCGTCCCTTCTTCCCTTAAACCAAGCTACCAAGTAGTTTAGTTTGGTCCGAACCTAGCTTATTAACATTCTCAATCATACCTTTCAGAGTGCCGGCAGAGGAAGTTAACACAGATGCTCTAAACCGGCTAAGCGCTTTCACGCCGCTTTGCAAGCTCGGTTCCACTCAAGGAGCTAGCCGAGCGAACGATCATTCGAGTCAAGACAACCATTCGGGTTGTCCAGAGCGGGAACACGGGAAAGACAACTCTGCAAGCCAGGAGAAAGGAACATTGCATTGGAGCATACTTGTTTGCCTGTGCTGTTAGAAGATTAGGAGTCGGGATGGTGGTTTACAGCGCTTTATTGAAAGCTGTGTGCATCCTCCCTACAGAAAGCCTATGGTTACGTACATACTCCACAAAAGAATCTACCTGTACCGGTCTCTCTAACGAGATCCGGTTCTCCTCGAATCATACAATCTTTCAATCACATATTTCTGTATAAGAAAGATGACAGAGCTGAGTTGTATTTGTCATTCTTTCGCTTAGCTAAAATAGTCACGCTATCTAAGAAGGTAGATAACAACACTTTCTCATGCATTCTCACTCCTTCCATTTACAATATTCGACCTGTTGCTGCTTGCCCCCGTATATATATTAAGTTCGACCTGTTGCTGGGATCGACCTTAAGGGAGATATTACTGTTAGGGGACCCGATAGGCTCGACTATAAAGGAGAGGGAGAGAGAACTTATATTATAGTGGCCGCCTAAAATCAATATAAATTCCGATAGGCTCGACTATAAAGGAGAGGGGCGAGTGAGCCCTAATATAGTCGTAAATTGCGGTAGTTTCGAATAGCCATTCACGACTAGCTCTTGGTGCAAGTCCATTCACGCTAAAGAGAAACTTTATCTTTAGTTCGCGTTCGGGACGTATAATAGTTTAAGGTCCCCGGCTTCCTCTTCTTGTGTGCTTTCCATGAATAATAACCATGAACAGATCACTTCACTCTTTCCCAAGAAGCAGCAGCTGCCTTTCATAATATGGCAAATTCAATTCACTCATCATCCTTTCCTTCAGAAAGCCTCTAACCCGATGACAGAGGAGTAGGAGTGGAAGAATCTTTTTACCACCGTCTCGGGTCGGCTACATCGGACTACTACTATTAACTAACATTTAGAAGCAGGTGCGGGTGCCCCATAACGTTTGAGTTCAGGTTCAGCTGGTGACGAGCTCTGGTTCAGGAGTTTGAATTCCAAGAGTCAATGCCCAGTCCGAACCTTGAATGGGAGCAGAACTAAATTGAGTAAGTCCGACCGTACGGGATAATTCTTATTAGCCTAAAACGGCTGCTGAAAGGTTCATTATCATTATAAGTAGCCCCATTATTATTCTTTATCAGTTCGGACCCGTCGTTACCTCGGGCCTTACTTCTTCGCCTCCGAGCTCTGGTTCAGGTGAAGGAGAGGTTATAAAAGTACATTCTGACTAACGGATCCCCAGACCGGGCATTCAGTCACTGAGAAGATAAATTGGCACCGGCAGCTGTAAAAAATGCACATACAATTTGTGCACACCTTTAGAGGAAAAGAAACGATTTCTCAATATGAAAGGAGTCTAGTCTCAGTCTTAATGAGCTCATTGGTCTTTTCTGTCTTGTTAGGTTTTGCCTAGTTTGCTCTGCTTATCGTTGCATAAAGTTGATCGCTTTCCCCTATCATCAGGGAGAGTCTATTAATGGTCTTATGGAGCCTCTTACTCTCCATAGTCTGGCCCTCCTTGGTCTCGCCGGTCTTGTCTTTCCTGTGGGTCTTGATGCGCCTCTAGATGTGCCTACGCTTTCCCTGGCTGCTCCAGGGTCCTAGTTATGCTTTGTCCTCTAGGTACCAGGCAGGGATTCTTTTGAAAGAGACACGTATACAGTTGGAGGGTTTGGTTGCCCGCTTCCCCAATGGTCTTCTTAATCTCCAAAGCCCGGCTCGCGAGGCCCTCACTTCTTCTAGGTGCCCTAGGCTCAATTGCTGGAGGGGCTCGGCTTCCGTACCCGAAGCTTCCGCATCATAGAGCTGCTCTAGAGAGGATAATAGGGGTGTGTTATATTATAGTATGGGGTGGTTAAGGAATCACTATACTATCTGGATAGAAAAGTCTATCTATATAAAAAGAATGAGCTCGTAATCGGAAGAGTGGGAAAGTGGGAGCCTCGAGGATAGAAAAGAGCTTTGAGTGATCGGAGAAGCTACTCCATAGCGAAGACTGAAAGGAACTTGAATCCGAGGGAAGAAAGGGTGGCTCGACTGAAAGGAACGGGAATCCGAGGATATCAAATTGCGAAGAGCTATTGCGATAGGAATGAACTAAATGCATATTATAAAGAGGAGTTTTGAGCCTTTTAAAAAGAGGGCTTTTGGAAAAAGTGCTCTTAGGCTCTTGGCTACCTTTTCTTCCTTTTCTACCCTCTCCCCCTCCCTTGACCTTGACCCCCCGGTCGACCCCTCCTTCGCTCCATGAATGGGGTGAGACTATAAAGAATTCACTACTGCTTAGTGCTTCCCGAACTCAATTCATTAATTCGCTCCATCATGGAAGCGTAGACTCTATCTTTGACACTCAAGAGTGAGACAGGACAGAAGTAGTAGTGGACGCACGCACTAAGATAATTGAGTCAGAGCTCCCCTAAAATATATTAATTAGTCAAGAAGATCATAATCTGTCTTTTCTTTTACACGCGCTATAGCAAGAGTGAGGAACCGTTCGGAGTCATTCTTTTTGTGCCTGCCCAACGAGCTAGAAGCCACACCCATGACGATGCAATCAT
>NW_027433271.1:0-29048 GCF_044706935.1 Curcuma longa
CTTGCCTAAGGTGAATGGGTGTTGGAACCAAGGTTCAAAATCTTGAACCATGTTGGAGTTCTGGTCTTTTACTGGAATGATACTATTTTGGTATCATGCTGACATTTCAATGCATGGTGCCAGTGATGGATTGGAGGTTGAAAGAGGAAGGAGATGAAGCAGAGGAAGAAGACATTGTTTGTACCGAGTGGTATCGAGTTTCGATAATGTACTGAAATGATATGTTTTGACTATTTGGGCTTGTACAAGATTTCAAACCATGGTTAAAACTGGAAGGGTTGAGATGAAGTTTGGCTAATAGGATGAGGTAAAGTGGCTTTTTGGATTGAGTGGGTTCATATGGGGAGGGTTTGGGTGAGCTAGATTGAATTGGAGATTGTATGTTCAAAGTGGCGAAAAGTTTATTGCCTAGAGCTTTGTAGCACTGTAACAAGATGCAACAAGGCTTTTGATGCTTTCAAAAGCTCTCTTGCTTGACTCTCTTTTTACAGGTCTGTGTCCAATGAGAATTCACCATGCTGCCAAGTCGTTTAGGTGGCTCCAGTCTATTCTTGTATTTTTTTCAACCTATTCTTGTAATATTTTTCAAGTATTGTCTGAGAATTGTGTGAACACGTATCAGCTTTTCATTGGCTAGGTATAGAGGACATGGATTTAATTAAGTTCTTGTCGCCTATCAAAATGCCTTGAGAATTTTTGATTTTTTTTTACTCATTGGTTAATATCTTCAATCTTAATTAACTGTTGCATGTCTTCCTTCATAGGTTTTGCAAGCTGCACCACCTCTAGTGGTCAACGTAATTATATCGATAAAGTAATTTTAATGTCAGAATAGAGTTTTCCCAGACCTAACATTTCTAATAGGAAAGACCTTTGGTGTATACAGGATGCAGTCAAAGGAAACAGTGTTGCCTATTCAAATTTCTTGTCAAATTTGGACCGAATACCATGAATTGGGTTGGGCAGGAATTAAAGCAGTTGCTGATTTTAAAGTATATACTGCTGGTTCTCTTCTGGATCTTCTTCATTTTGTTGCTCCAAAGATGATGCAGCGAGGAAGTGCTCACTATTCATATGGAATTGCTGATGATCTTGATGATCCAAAGTATATGCACTATAAGTATTGGTCAAATCCCTTGGAGACAAAGTAAGCAACTTGCAAACTCTAGAATTGTCCATTAGGACCTATTTTAAAAGCAAATCCTTTGCTTATCTGTATCATGATTTTAGACCGAACTCCTTGCTATATTTGAAAATATATTTTTCAGTCCCTGAGATAGGTTATTACTTCTCTGAAGCACAACATAATAAGCATCAAAATCAAAAGGTATTTGACTATTCCATGCAAACTTATCTCCAGAATTGTCTCCTCCTGATCATCCTAAAAGTATTTAGAGGAAATGCAACAAGTAGAAGCACAACTTAAATATTTTAGTTTATGAGAGAAAAAGTTCTGTTTTTGTGATACAAATTAAATGTCAAACAAGCATTTTGCTTAACTACCATGTAGTTTTAGAGAAGAAAAAAAGAAAGAACAATCAATTATCTTGCACTGAATAACAAGATAAATATTAGCTGCATTCTTTATGAATATTAAGTACCTACAGAGAAAATTTGAATTTACAGTTGAGAAAGTGTACTTGTAGCATCTTTAATTGAAAAGATAAATCCATATATTTTCCATTTTCTAAATACTGTATTTAAATGTGGCAAGAGGAACATTAGTTTACATTCATATTCTTATACTGATATTAATGTACAAATTGCTGTCTCCCAGGTTACCTAATGCTCCTGATATGGAGATATACTCCCTATATGGAGTGGGAATACCTACAGAAAGAGCATATGTTTACAAGTTATCCCCATATGCAGAATGCTATATTCCATTTCAGATTGATACTTCTGCAAACGATGAAGGAAACCGCTTGCAAGGTGGTGTATACCTGGCTAATGGAGATGAGACTGTGCCAGTGTTAAGTTCAGGATATATGTGCGCAAAAGGGTGGCGTGGAAAAACCCGATTCAATCCTTCTGGTATGAAGACTTACATCAGGGAGTATGATCACTCTCCTCCAGCTAATCTCTTGGAAGGCCGTGGTACACAGAGTGGTGCTCATGTTGATATAATGGGCAATTTTGCATTGATAGAGGATATTATTAGAGTAGCTGCTGGGGCTACGGGAGACGACTTGGGTGGCGATCAAGTCTACACTGATATATTTAAATGGTCAGAAAGAATCAACTTACATTTATAAATCCAGTTGAATACCCATAATGTGAATACTTGAAGTACATACAAGAAAGAGCAGTGATTTTATGGTACATAATGGAGGTATAATTTGTGTGATCGTCATTTATCTGACGGCCAATGATAAATTAAGAGGTTGTCATTCGAGTGCTGCTACCATTGGTGGATGTAGTTGGGGAAATCTTTTGTGAACATGAAAGTTTTCTGTTGAAGCTCCATTGGGCAATCAAATAATCGATTGAATCAATCAATCATTTATATAGGTTGTGCTTCCAGCTCTATTGATTGTATTAAGCATTTTACTACTTACAATATATTTTCTTTGGAGGATATCTTGAAGGTTCTATAGAATGACACGGTGAAGAAGAGAAGATTGCCAGTGCTTGTCCTTCGGTCTAGAATATATTTCCCTTTGCGGGATTGGAATTCACAAGGCTTGGAGCAGCAGCACAAGGTAGCTAGTTACTAATTTGGAAAGGCTGTGACTTGGTGCATTTTGTGCTCATCCAGGTGATGAACTCTGATTGTCTTTTAAGCAGGTTTTTTTTTTTTTGTTATTGTATTTTGTGGCAATTCATCTAGACCATGGAATTATCTTATTCATTTGTTATATTCGAGCGTGGCTGGAAATGCCTAAGCCCAAATTAATTTTGAATTCACAGAGTTATGTTTATAAATACTCTTTGTTCTTAAGTCTGGAAATTCATATTAAATTATAATGTCATAATCTCATTCACTTATGGCTTGATAGGATTGGCTTAATGATGACTTTGCCATTATATAGGCAGCATGTGGGTAAACTAGCAGTTGTGGGTAAACTTTTTATACCAAGACTTTAGAAGCTCAAAGAAACAAAAGGGCCAATTTTGTAAATTGAACCAGTTTAAAACCATCTACAAATTTTGAAACCATTTAAAATGTTTTAGTGGAACGCTGACGACCTTTGGGCACTTGAAAACTTTAAAAAGAAATCAAAAAGGACTTCAAATGATCTGAGGAAGATATTAAGATCTGACAAAGAAAACACTTATTTTTTAAATTGAACCATTTTAGTGTCATTTAATAGTTCTAAATAAAATTGCTCCCTATATGATATGGTGTAATGATAAGAGGTAGCGCACATGTATGCGGCATTTGAATAATTAGTAATATTTAAGTATTATTTTAGGAGTCATTTTATTTTTTAAATTTATTGGATGGTTGAAATATGAAGTCGAATAGTCTATTTTAAGATTCATTGATGTAAATTGAATATTTAATATATAAAAATAATTTTAGATAAAATTGTTGAATAGCCTTCAATACTAAAACATTTAGAAAGCACTAAAACATTTAAAAAGGTTAATATGACTCTGGAGGATCCAGAAACATAAAATAGGGCTAGTTTTAGGAATTAGACGAGTTTAGGAACCTTGAGTAGTTTTCGGAACATTTAGATTGTTTTTTAAAATCAAATATCAAAATAAAAAAAAAGTGCAATAAGACTTGTGCGGTAAAATGGGTTAACCTATGATAGGACTGATCAATCTATCAAAAATCCATCATATCATATTATGGGGCGGAACGGGTCGGCTCGCCGTCTTGCCTGGGCCAATCCAAGGATCAATCCAAAGACCTACTAAAAACCAAGTCAATCTCCAATCCAATTCAACTCAAAGCGAGTTACGAATTAGATGGGTCAATCCAAAAACCTACTAAAAAATAAAATATATATATAAGGTTGAATTTTTACGTTTGGATTGCGGATTAAGTGGGTTATGCCCACGAGTCCAATATATATATATAAAAAATAAAATATATATATATAGAACAATATTAAAAATTTTAAGTTTGGTTGCAAATTCGGTGGGTTAAGCCTACGAGCCATTAAAAATTTTTACTTTTATTTTAAATTTTAGAGAAAAAAATAAGTTTCTCAACTCGCGGGCCAACCCAAGTACCACGGGTCAAACCAACTTGTGTGAGTCGCGGATCTAGGCAAGCCAACCCACTAGGACCACCTTAAAATGAGTTGATAAAATATCAATTCAATTCACTTAAATTGTTTGATAAGGTAGGCCAACTCAATGGATCTAACCTAAATTGACGTTTTAATAAGACTCCAAATGATAAATACAATACAATTTTTTTTATATGATGGTTCTATGACTAAAAGGAGTTAATAGCACTTGACCTACAAATACAACTCTTATTTTTACTAATGTTTTTAGAAAAGTCAATCAACAAGGTTAAATACAATGGAAATAAACATAAGTCGAATTAATATTAACAATACTGGTATACTATAGTTTAAAACTCTTAATCATACTCACGGCTTATGACTTTTTGATGAGTCACTCTCAAATTTTCATTATATTTTCATCTTCTCGGGTTTCTTTTAAAAGAGGAAAAACCTCTTATAAGTCTTACAAGAAGATAGAAACTATAAGTAAAGATAAGCAAGACAATTATGAATCTAGGCTATGAAACACATCAAGGAAACTCAAGGAATATCAAAATGTTGATCAAATTTTTTTAGTCTCAAGGACTCTCCTTAGTCTCCTTATACAATCTTCACATTTCTATTATGTAATATGCAAGTCAACTAGACACATCCCTAATCGATTGTTCTCATGATCGCCTTAGGGCTGTAGTTCGCTAACAAATCTTGAAGTCCACCATCTCCACACTAGTCGACAATTCTCCTCAGCAATGACTAGTTAAGTCGATTGATACCAACTTTAATAGACTACTCAACTAACTGCTTCTTATTTCTAATCTAAACTCTTTCTTCCATCTGATTAACAATCTTCTTTTTGGCTGTTGTTAGGGATCAATTGGTTGCCTAAATGACTCAACATGTCCAATCAATTGAGCTTTGAAGATAATCATTCAATTGACTAGCTATCAAGCATGAGCTAATTCCTTAATCAACTTGATTTACTAGTTAACTAGATTGTTGATTCTAACCAATCTAATGATATAGTTCTTGCTTAAGTCAAGAGCTATTGTGAACTTAAAATACGAATCACTTGACTCTCACAATCCACTTAAATTTACCTTTTACAACTTGATTTTAACCACCAAAATCATTTTCCATTGTGTCTTTCTGATGCATCGAGCCCTCAGCTAGCTCCACCTGTCATCCTTTGCTATTTATCAACATATATAGTTAGCTTATCCTATTTTCATCAACATTGGAACCTTGATGTTCTTCGCCCGTCAATCTCTCAAATGTACTATTTCATTCTTTTTCAATTTTCAATTGACCTTAAGCCTTCAAGCCAACCAATTTGGCAATGCTAATGCATCCTCTACACTTATCTTGTTGAGTCACAAACTCCACAAGCTTCATGTGCATCTTTGTTAAGTCCTTGCACAAGTTAACACACATTAAATACATAGGTAAAATCTAACTCAAACCCTTTGTCTATTGTTCTGGTCGGATGTCGTAGATGGTCAAGTCATTAGTCAATAAGCGATTCGACGCACGTCAGACTCTACTTCCGTCAGTTGAAGAACTTAAATACAAACTTGGAAGGGAGGTTAGGTTGGCGCCAGGAAGTCTCAGCAAATCACTCCAGCATTCAAGTTAGGGTTTGTTGAAGAAAGAGAGTGATGTTTTCTAGAGAAAAAAGAAGAATTCTCGAATTTGCCTGAGTCTATATATACCTTTGCGAGAGTTTATATACTCATCTAAAAAGCATCTCCACGTCGACCCAAGGGGAGGGATCGTCTGGAGAATTCGAGGAGATCATCTAACAACTGCTGACATTATACGCATATAGGAGGAATCTAGGAGACCAGATCTAATAACCTCATAATCACCCTCTTTTTGTTAAGTTGTTATGCGGCTGTCACTGAATATTTCAACTTCCTTTTGGCGTTATGCACAGATATGGGAGCGTCTGGGGGAGATTAGGTCTGATAACCTCGTAATTGCATTCTTTTTATATCTTCTAGTTGTTACATGCTTCAGGAGTTTGTGCAACCTCCAAATTAGGCAAAAAGGTGGTGTCCAATGCCAGGATAATGAAAGGCCGAGTGGTCGAATGACTGAGCGATTGAGTGGCCGAGATGCTAAGTGGTCGAGTGGCCTAGAGGCCAAGACATCAAGTGGTCGAGTAGTCAAGTGGCCGAGAGATCGAGTAACCGAGTGACCGAAGGTCTGAGAGGCTGAGTGGCCTAGAGGCCGAGACATCGAGTGGCTGAGTGGTCGGACTGAGTGATCGAAACCGAGTGATCGAGAGGTCGAGAGGTTGTAAAGATAGGTCTTAGAGTATGGTTCATTCTCAGTTGACCATTGACTTGTGACTCACCATATCAGCTTATCTTTTGACTGCAAGTGCCACGTAGGAGCAACCAAAATCTACCACACCATAAACCTTCTCTTTAAGTTTAGTCGAAGGAGAAGTAGATCGACTGACTGGACGACATTAGGTTGGGCGAATTCCCATCATCTTAGGTTTGTAGGGGTGAGGGGCGACATTTAATGAACTAGATACGCAAGATCACATATCATTCCACGAGAGGATTTCGATGATGCGGGATCGACTTCGATCTATGAGCTCGTCCCATTGCATTAATCAGCGAAGGCGTGCAACTTTTGTTTTGAGAACCACACAGTCAGATCGGGCATGGTGTTGTTGTGTGTCTATCCTCAACATCCCACCGTCGCGTTTAAAACCTCGACTACGATTAAAGGACGAGATTGATGACACACTTCAAATGAGGAGAAGGGTCACGATGATCTGATTGGTCTGTCTCATGGCACTCCTCGACCATGGCGATGTAGTCGTCCACATCCAACAGTCTTTCCAAGTGACACGGCAGCACTACTGTGCGATTAGGTAAAAGTATAAAAGGGATTGTACCGGAGGCTATCGTCTTCATCAGTGCACTCAGACTTCTCGTGGAGTTGTTTTCTCTCGTCTCCTTCTCCTTCCCTTCGTCTACCAACTCCTCTCTTTGTCGTCGCTTCTGACTTCGGAAATCCTGTCATTGCCCTCACCATAGTTGTAAGTTTAGCTTTCCTCCTGACGGTCATCATTGTTGTTTCGACCGAAAACCCATGGCCCCCAAAAACCCTTGGTACGAGACCCATTGTTCCATATACGAGAAAGACACTGCCCGCCATCTCCAGCTATAGTATAAGATCCCTTTCGACCACACTATTTTACATCCTAGTATTAGAACACCGATCTCATGAGCCCCTGCCCGGTTATATAACCTACTTCCATAGTCAATTAGTGAGTGGCCTTAGGTTTCCAATCCCATCCTTCGTGCAAGACTTAGCCACTATCTTCCAAATCAACCTATCCCAACTCGCACCTAATTCCTACCATCTGATTTGTGAGGTAGTCATCGTCTATCAGCTGTACCAAGTTTCCTTGGATCTGCCACTTTTTCATCTTTTTTCAACCTTAGGTGCACAGAGTGTGGAGTGTTTTACTTTGTCGCTTGGCTGGGGTGCACATTTTTTTGTGAGTACTCGACATCACACAAGGGCTAGAAAGGGCGCTTTTTCTACGTTAAACCCACACGAGAAATCCCAACAGGCCTGAGAGGAGTCGCTTCGCGCAAAACATGCTCTAGTGTCTCAAGACGTGGCTTTAGCCACCCTCAAGGGGCAACACATACAATTGTAGGTGGATCTCCGTGCCTCAGCCTTAAACAAAGAGTAACTGGAGCTATTATTAGAGGCAGCTAAGGCAGAACTGGCAAACTATTAGTTGATGAGGAAGTTCGGCAGTCAGAGTTGAAGCGAGCATTCTTGGTGTCAACAAAGTTCTATGACTTGTTGGCATAACGATCAAGTAAGATGCTCAAATATGGATTTAACAGCGCTATCCACCAATTCTCCAAGCTCATTGTCGAGAGGAGCGACCTCAGCTTTTTGGACACGAAGAAAGTCTACGACGATTTGCCAGACTCTGAGAAAGGCGATGCTCCCTTGGACTTAGAGAAAATTAACCGACCCTACTTATGGTTGTTTTGTTGTTGTTGTTTTTTTTTTTTTGCAATGTACTTTTGTAGTCAGAAGGAACCTAATAGAAAACTTCATTTTGTTTGAAATGCATCTAAGTGTTTATGATATGTACTATCTCTTAACATTTCTATCTAAGGTCTTATCAAGAGCGTAGGACGGGTCATGATGGGGGTTAGGGGAAAATGGGTGAGCAACCGGTGAGAATAGGGCCAGAGCTTAATTGGGGTATGACCTGACCCATTATTGAAGTCTTTGCCTTGGATGTCAAACGTTACTAGATTTTGAAGTTGGCGATTAAAGCCAAGTGTTGAACGGAGAATAATCACCATGGAACCCTCTAGTCACTGAGAACATAGTGTCTGAGTACGCCGAGGAGGACTGAAAGCTCAAGTCCTAAAGACTGAGATAGAGAATCAAATCTACGCAGAACTAAGTCTTGGTGAAAGGAGAGGGAGTCATAAGTCTTGGACCTGTTGGAAGATAGAGTTGTTAACACAGGGCTAGAATTTGAGTCTGTCATAAGGTGGAGTCACTAGTGAGGGGCTAGGAATCTGTGTATGTCGTAAGGCGGAGCCATTAGCAAGGGGTTAGGAGGGTTGAGAGCATTGGGCTTATCAGAAGACTGAGTCGTTAGCTCGGGACTAAGAATCCGTGCTTGTCATAAGACGGAGCCACTAGCGAGAGGTTAGGAAGGACGAGAGTGTCGGGCCTATTAGAAGGCTGAGTCACTAGCACGGGGCTAGGAATTCGTGTTTGTCGTAAGGCGGAGTTATTAGCGAGGGGCTAGGAGGGCTAAGAGTGTCGGCCCTATCGGAAGGCTAAGTTGCTCACACAGGACTAGGAATCTATGTCTGTTGTAAGGCGGAGCCACTAGTGAGGGACTAGGAGGGTTGAGAGTGTCAGGCCTGTCGGAAGGCTGAGTCACTAGCATGGGACTAGGAATCCATATCTGTTGTAAGGCGGAGCCATTAGCGAGGGGCTAGAAGGGTCAAGTGTGTCGGGTCTGTCGGAAGGCCGAGTCACTAGCGCGGGGCTAAGAATCCATGCCTGTTGTAAGGTGGAGGCGAGACACGATTCAACTAGCCCAAGAACTGAAATCTTTCTTCATAGAGTGTGGGGGTTTACAATAACAAATAAGTAGTCATACCAGTAAAATGTCATGGTCGCGGGGAGCTCCTTTTCATTAGGGTCGGTCAAATAGTATGACTCGTAATCAAGTCGGCACGTAATTTAGTAGGGTCCTTCCCAGCGTGGCTCCAACTTACTGACATTACCTATAGGTTTTATTTTCTTCCAAATGAATTCTCCGACTTGAAAGGAGCGGGAAATAACCCACTTGTTATAAGTTTGGCTCATGCGTTGCCGGTGTAGGGTCTAAAGAATGACCACATCTCCACAATGGCATGATATTGTCCACTTTGGGCCTAAGCCCTCATGGTTTTGTTCTTGGGTTCTCCCCAAAAGGCCTCATGCCAATGGAGATACTTTCCATCCTTTTAACCCCATGATCTTTCCATGTGCTTTAGATGTGGGACTATGTTTGCACCCTTACAACCCAATAATCCCCCCCTCAAACAAAGGACCACATGCCCTCCTCAAACGGAAAGCCTCCGTTTGATGTCTGAATCCTCGACCCACCAGGACTTTTTCACCTAGCCGCAACTAGGACTTTTTGCCCCTCGGTCCACCCAACCTACTGGGACTTTCACTTAGTCGCAACTAGGACTTTTTGCCCCTCGATCCACCCGACCTACTAGGACTTCTCACCTGGTGTCTGGTCCTCTTGATTTAGACACGGGAGCACCCACTTCCTTTGTTTTAAGGTTCAAAGCACATGGTTAGATCTGGATCATGGCTCATCCGGCGGTTAGTCCGGTGAAGAGCAACCTCGCTCTGATACCACTTGTAGGGTCTCAAGAATGTCCACATCTCCACAATGGCATGATATCGTCCACTTTGGGCCTAAGACCTCATGGTTTTGTTCTTGGGCTCTCCCCAAAATGTCTCATGCCAATGAAGATATTTTCCATCCTTTTAACCCCATGATCTTTCCATGTGCTTTAGATGTGGGACTATGTTTGCACCTTTACAAAAACCCAACAGCCGGTAGGCGTTAAGCCGTCTGTTTATATTATCACGAGTTTCTGAGATGAGATCCAACTCTAACGACCTTTGATTAGAGTTTTCTCCCCCCCCCCCCTTCATATGCCTAGATCCTGGGCGACTTGTGACCAATTTCAATTGGTACTACGACTCCACCACTATAGATGAGATGAAATGGGTCATACCAGTGTTGTCACGTGGCGTTGTGCGATAGGCCCATAGAATATTGGGGAGTTCCTCGACCCCAACAACCTTTAGCATGATCTAGTTTAGTTTTCAATCCTCAAACGAGTTCCCGATTTATGACCTTGGTCTAGCTGTTACTCTATGAATATGCTGAATCTTGAAACCTTGACACCATTCTAGAGTTTATGACCTTGAAATTACTTTCCGTTGTTGGGCACTCATCTGTGAGGGATGTCGTATCGACAGATAATATTTTGTCATAGAAACTTGAGGATACTCTTTTTAGTGATCCGCGCCAGTGGTTTGGCTTCCACCCATTTCAAGAAATAATCTACCGCAACCATGAGAAACTTCTTTTGGTTGGGTCTAGTAGGAAAGGGACCAACGATGTATATCCCCCACTGATCAAAGGGGACAGGAAACGATTAAGGTTTTTAGTAGCTCGAGTGGATGATGAAACATGGATTGGTATTTCTGGCAACTGAGATAGGTACTGACTAGTTGGGTCGTGTCAGCTTGCAAGGTGGGCCAAAGTATCCGACTAACAATACCTTCCAAGCCACGGTTCGTCCGCCGGTATGATTTCCACAATAACGTTGATGGATTTCACGCATGACGTAGTTAGCTTCATCAAGTCTTAACCATTTGAGGAGAGGGTGAGAGAAAGCTTGTTTGTATAAGATATCTCGGATTAGAGTGAAATGGTCAGATCTTTTCTTGAGGACCAAGCTTGTCTAGGTTAGAGCTATTTGAAGACACTTGGAGTTGATTGGAACCTTATTTATAGTGAAAAGGTCAAAGGATTATCCAAGAATTTTGATTGATAGTATAAATAGTTGGCAGATAACATAGTCATTTGAAGATTCAATTACAAAAAAAATGATAAATCTCAGTCAGTCTCATGGACTCAATCCCTGGGGGTGGCTGGCTCGGTCCCACGGAAGTTTCCCACTGACCACCAGGGTAAATCGGGAAGCACATATGGCGGCCAATCCATATGCCCAGCATCCTTTGATTGCGTTCTCCATTTGGAGAAAAATTCCTGCAAATACGCCGTAGCTGGGGATCGAACCGCGGGTCCCTAAGTCACAACCCGGATGTCCTACCGTTGCACCATTGTCCCGGGGATGAAGATTCAATTACAAAGCTATCCAAGAGAGTCAATTAATGGTAAAAAAGTCGATTGATGACATAGTCTTCTAAAGATTCAGCCATGAAGCTATCTAGTGGAGTCAACTATGGGTTGAAGGATTTGATTGATGACTTAGTTATCAAAAGTCCAAGCTGATAGCTGATCTAATAGAGTCAACTAGTATCACAATAATCAACTAATAGTAGGATAGTGTTGATTGATTACAAAATAATCATTACATATAGGGTTTTAAGATTGGTAGAACAATCGACTGTTTTGGACATTCGAGTCAACTATGGGTCAACATACTTGTTTTATATGTAGCAAGCAAAACCACTTCAAATGGGCCAACATTGATCGTGTCTACTAACCATTTCTATGTGCCCATTGTTGTCGTTTTATTGTTTTGAAGTATTGCATTCAATTTTGATGAATGTTTTCCTCTATCAAGTTTATTTTCACATTTGTAGTTTATCTTGTACTTCATTTAATATTATGTAAAAGAGAACTATTTATATGAGGTTTCCCACCTTTAGAAAGGAGGGATCATTTTGATTAGTAGTTTCAAGAGATGATCTAAACCACGTAAAATATCTATATGAGCATTGTGTTCATTGCTTATTTTTCCATTGCATTATTTTTGATATTTGAATTAATAATAAATTATTATTAAGGCCTTGAATTTGCAAGAGCGAAAAAGAAGAGAGTGAATTTTCATGTTATATATGTCTATTCACCCCTCTCTAGATATGCACAACGATCTTAATAAGTGGTATCAAACAAGTAAGCTTTGATAGGGTAAATAGTTGATAAACCAAGAATTTATTTATTTATTTAACAGATGACCATTCAAGAGGGTTACAACAAGCCGCAACCTTTGTTCTTCAATAGGGTACTTGAACTCTAGAATGGAATATCTTTAAATATCAAAATTTGAGAACTACATTGTTGTCGACAATGAACTCACAACGCCTATTAATAAGCTCAGTGAACCTCTACAATACAAATTGTGAATGCCTCCAGGGCATAGATGAGTTGGTTACGACGCAACAGACTTGCAGAAGAGGACAAGGGTTCGAATCTTGGCGAAGCCAGGCAATACCCTCCTGCGTAACCAACTGGAATCCTCACAGATTTGTGTTGCAAGGTGATGGATCCACCTTTTGCAGAAGTGAATGAACCAAGCAATGAAGGAGACACAAGCAAATGCAAAAGGAATTTTTGTGTTGCAATGTGTACAATCTCCAGATTGATTGAGTTAAGTTGGTCCCTTCATTAATGTGAAGGATTTATGGGGCATATTTGTTGAAAATTTTGAAGGTACATTAGATTCCTATAGTCAAATGGGATCTCTTCATGGGACAACTACAAGAATTCCAAATGAAGGAAGGAGAATCAAACAGTTAAATGCATGGTTGATTTGAAGAAATTATCGGTGGTCTCCATGGCATAGGCGAGCATGTTGGCAATTGAGACGAAGTAAGGTGTATTCTAAAGTCATGTCCTTGAATTCCATTTTGCGCATTAATAATAGATGTATATAAGGTATCTTGTGACTTATCTATTGTTAAATTAGAAGGTTTTTTCTATGAAATTGAGCTATACAAACTATCTAACCAAATTCCAAAAGAAAAAAGGTATAACTTTTGATGTAGAAATAGAGAATAAAAAGAAAAAGATAGCTAGAAAAAAATTGAAGATGACTCATTAGAACAATATAAACACAAAAATTACTTCTCTAACTTAGAAATATAGATGTAGTTTTGGAACTCCCGATCCTACTCCATAGCTTAACAATCCGTTTGGTGGATCAAATCTAAAATTTCCTCTGTGAATTTTTTGGGAGGTGGAGAAATCTCATATAAAATATTTTCTTATAAATATAAAATATGAGGAAGATATTACTAAAAATAAACACATGAAGTTTTAAAATGAACATAGAGAAACAAATACTTGTTGTGTAAGGGTTATGTATTTGAGGGCTCTTTGCATCTCTATCTATAGTAATAAGGATGCATTCACTTTAGCAAAAAGGTGAAATTCGCCACTCTAGCGTCCTCACACGATCGCTTCCATGACCATATGTAAGGAGGTAAATCGAGAAGTTGCAATTGGCCATGACGAAAGAGGGCATTGCCTAAATAAGGGTGCATTTAAATAAGGATGCATTCAAATAGAAGATAAGATAGTTCATTGAGATAGCTTATAGTCAGAATCAATCAACTCAACTATTCAACAAGTGATTAAAATCTTGATAAGATACCAACGATTAGTATTCAATCGACTAAATTTACATCTAGTTAACTCAATATGCATCCAACTGATTGAGTTGAATAAGATTATAAGCTTATCTGCTAATAAATTTTATCTTTAGTCAACTTAACTAGTATTCAATCGATTAAATCTACATTTAGTCTATTGACATCCATGACAGTGGACTTAGCTATCTGACACAACAAACTTATTTTGTCTAACGATCACATGAGTCAGCTCAACAAACATTCTAATCCACACAAATCAAACAAAGACCAAGATTTTGCTTGAACATAGGATTCTAGTCAACCAAACAATTGACTAAGAATCCTAGTCAACTAAGAAAAATATTAATAAATTTAATCACTGATTTTGCTTTATTTACATCTCATAAATCTTTGGAATCCTCCGCGATGAAGCTTATGCTTAGATTATAACTAAGAGTTCATGTTCCCTTGTTGAGGGCTCTTAATCAAGTTTATCTAACATAAAATCATGAACCTAGAGATTATAAGTCAATATAATCTCTCATAACTCATTCTTTTGATTGTCACAACTTTAAGTCATCAAGTTGAAAAATAACAATATTTGATGTATAATATTTTTTTTATCAAATATAAGTAGTTTTATTTTTATATTATAGTAGTTTTGATAAAACTATTATAATAATGATAGAACAATACTATTTTTGAGATAAAAATAGGATAGAGTATTGTTTTAATATTTTTTAAAATTGAGATATTCTTTTGAGGATAATAAAAATAAGGGGGGCTCTTTTGTTTTTAATCTAAATTTTTATAGACACCTGATTATTATTTTGTCAAAAAAGATATTTTTTTAAAAAATCAAAAAATAATACCTCATCATATTTTTCATTTTGAAAATATCTTCATTCATTCAGTATTATTATAGCAACCTATTAAAAAATATATATTTTTTAATTTAATTTGATAAAAATATTATACATATTTATATCAAAATATTTTTTTATCAACTTATCAAAATTATTTAAATTAAATAGAATCATTTAACATGGTCAAAATCACTTTAAAATTATTATAACAACTAGTAGCTATCAACTAATATTATATTATTACAACAATTATTAATTTAAAAGTTTTTTTAGTCATGTTCAATTAAGTTTAAATAATTTTATTTAAGTTGATAACAAATATTTTAATCTAAAAATATTATATCTATATAATATTTTAATTAAATTAAATTAGTTTATTTTAATATATTATTAGAATAAGAGTATTTTTGAAATAAGAAATATGATAAATTATTTTAATTTTTAAAAAAATATATATATTTTAAAAAAATTATATTATTTGCGCCGTATTGGTGAAGGCGGTTGCGGAGATTTGAGCGTCTGGTAAACGCCCGATAAGAAACACCACCTTAAAAAAAATCAATTTATTCAACTGTGACCTATCAACTGATAGAGGCCTGGTGTCGGCGAGGCTCGAGAAGAAGAGCGGCCAGCAGCAGAAGAAAATGGACGCCGTCGGTGTGCTCGCAAAAATCCCCTCTGCTCTGCCCAAAACTCTCGCATCGCCGCCAAGGAATGCCGCCGTCCGCGCTTCACTCCGTGCCCATGGCGTCGCCCAGACCTTCTCTCTCTCCTCGAAGTCCGGTCCCTTCCCCAGCCTCATCCCGTCCTCCTCCCGCCGTCGCGCCGCCCGCCGCGCTGGGACCAGTTCTACGCGCGTATTCCTCACCCACCTCGTCGCTTCAATGGTTCCAACTCCTTTCTCTATTCCGTCGTTCGATTTGGGGAATTGACGTTCCCCTCAATTTAAGGTAGTCGCGATCTGATTCCGAGCATCGTTCTTTTCCGTGCCTTTTCTGTGTAGGACGGGATTGAGGAGACTTACATCATGGTAAAGCCGGATGGTGTGCAACGTGGACTGGTAAGCGTTCGTTTTTGTGTTTATTTCGCCTCGCCTTTTACTGCCTTTCTCTGCTTGGGGTGATGTTGATTTGGGTGAATGGTTCAGGTTGGGGAAATCATTTCCCGGTTTGAGAAGAAGGGTTTTTTGCTCAAAGGCTTGAAGCTTTTCCAGTGCCCAAAGGAGTTAGCTGAGGTTTGCTTCCTGAGTTGGTTTCAGTTTAATTATTGTTTTTTTCCTCAGAGGTTATTGATTAGGTAACTAGTGGTTGATATCAGATATCTGAAAGGGAATGGTGCTACTTAATCAAACTAAATCAGACTACTGATTGTATTGTACTATGTTATTTTTCTTTTAGCGTTGGTGTTAGACGGTTTAGTTGCACCTGATGATCTCTTTAGTAAAAAACTGTTTTAATTCAACTTGTGATCGTATTTATTTTAGGAGTGATTTATGTAGTTTTCCTAAAGCTAACTAGTTGAATGTTTGCTTTACCCATTAGGTAGGCTTGTCAATATGATATAGCAACAATTCAACTCGGAACCTTCTTAACACTGTTATTCTATGTTTATCAGATATTATATGCCCTCATGATTTCTGAACAACAATAGAACTCACTGATTGTGTATGATGTTGATTTCAGATACACCTATTGTTTTATGATATTCGAGTTAAAATATTCCTGTTCCTTCCTTTATAATTGATTCTCAACTGACTAACTCAATTATCACCGAAGTGTAAAAATTGGCCAGTATAATTCAAGGTCTAAAATGTCATTCTGTGCTGTAGTTTCTCTGACTGTAAGGGTACAATTTTCTAACTGTGCCATGGCTACACAAGTCCAAAAAGCCTTGAATCATCAATAAAGTTCAGGGATCCATCAAGGAAAAACTCTTGCATGAGCTTCTTCCCTTTTCCTGATCAATATAGATGGGAAGGAGACCGACACATTCTGTCTCTTTCAATGTATGTACACTAATGATTCTGAGTGCGACCACTGTTAAGATTCAGGAGTGTGAGCAGTATGAGCTGAAAGGCTTTCATACTATTTGGAGAGCATGGGGCATAAATGCCAAACTTGATCCTTTTCCATCGTCATAGAAGTTGTTCCTTTAAAAGATTATGCTACTTGGGTCATTTCTGATGAAAATATCATTTACAATGTCCTGTTTATTTCTTAATGATAATGCCATTTCTGATGTTATTTAATTGACAGGAACATTATAGGGATCTCAAAGACAAGTCTTTCTATCCCAAGTTGATAAATTATATAACTTCAGGCCCGGTTGTTTGTATGGTATATTTTCAGGCATACAATTTTTATTATACAAAAGATATACAAACTAATTTTGGTTTTATTCTTGGATTTGACTTTTTGTTTTTTGAAAGGCTTGGGCAGGTGTTGGTGTTGTTGCATCAGCACGTAAGCTCATAGGAGCAACAAATCCTCTTCAAGCTGAACCAGGAACTATACGAGGTGACCTGGCAGTTCAAACAGGAAGGTTTGCAATTTGATTTCACTTAATAGAATCAATTTCGTATTTTAATGCAATTCATTTTGTATCTATTTTGTGTTAAATTTTGGCTGCATATCATGTTCATTTCTTTTGCAGAAATGTTGTACATGGAAGTGACAGCCCTGAGAATGGCCACCGTGAAGTCGGTAAGTCTTTATAACGCCTTGTACAAGTTCCATGCAGAATATACACTGAAAAGAGATACATGCCCATGCCCAACCTTTTCCTTTGCCTTTTGGATCAACATAATCAGGATGTGTTTGTTGTATGAGCATTATGATGGTGGAGAAGTAACCATTCTATGAGATCTCTAGTTGTTAATCTGGTTAGATTTGTGGTTTGCCCATGACTCAGTTAGGGTGCAGACCATTTAGACTTGTTTAAGTGATGATTAGCTTGTTCCAAAGTAGTTAATAACATTTAGGTTCTACAGAACTGCATTAGGCTTGACAAATAGTCTCTTTCAATTAGAAAATGAAGAGAGGTGTCCCCACCCATTTCTGCCAGAACCTGGGGCAAGACACTTGTCCTTCCCCCTTGCCTGAACTTGACTAAATATGGTTGTCCTCTAGCTTGGCTAGTTAGTTCTAACAGGTTTAAATGATGCACCAAACTCTATGATTGGTAGGTAAGGCTGTAGGTAACCCCATCTCAGCGTAGAAAGAATTTGGTGAAATTTCCCTTCTCTCAATAGGTTTGATGAACTTAGATGTATATATAAAACCTATATGTTTATCATACCTTTCCATCAAGAAACTGGAAATTCTGTGTATGTCACTTTTTTGTTTAGGATACAAGTGTGACTTACATGTTCAGTGTATTTCTTTAGATACTAGTGATTAATCGGATTTATATAAAACTAATACTTACAATAGCTTCCTATATCAGTAAGCAATCAGAAGTATGTTTTTTTCCTTTAATATGTTTTTTCTTAATCATTCTTAATTTTAGTGTTGGATGAGATAGATGCTAGAAGGGGGTGGGGTGTGTGCGCACCCATGTATGTGTGTGTGTGTGGAATTAACTTGAAAAGCTTTATCAAAGTTGTTTAAATGTGGTGGAAAAGTATTTTCAAATTAGAATTATAGCTAAATTAGAGAGATTACAAATTTTGAAACACCCAGTAGAAATAAGATATCTTTTCTAAAGATCTTGTAAGGATTGGAATTGAACAGAGTTTTCAAAAATCACGATAAAATATTTTAAGTCTTTAGAAAGATGTGCAATGGAATTTGTCTCAAGAAAACTTGCGTGTATTGTAGTAAAATAAATTATGCAAATAGCAAAGGAATCTAACAACGATAAACAAAAGAAAATGAGATAGGTATTTTTCGTGGTTTGGAACTTTGGGTTCCTACTCCACAGTCTATGAACTCATAAGGTGACTTGTCCCTTAAAGCACTATACTTTCCTTTTGAAAACCCAAAAGACAGAAAAACCTTTTACAAAATTGATTACAACAAAATAATTTGAATAGTAGTAGAGATGAAAATTTGAAGTGAAAGAGAAACAACATTAATTCTGAAAACTATGGAATAGGAAGAATTAAATGACAAACTTAAAAGCCACAGAATCTTGCTCTAAATGGAGCACACTTTGTTGTTTCTTGAATGTTGTAGAATGAATTTGGATGCTCTAGTTGAGTTGCTTTCTCTTGGCTGATCTATTATCATCAGTTGGCTAATTACCATTGATTAGTCATCTAATCCACTATTAAACTTTATCCACAATGGCTGCTGTTATCTAATCATTGCTGCCGTCAGTCGATTGTTTGTAAATTGTTCACAAATTCAATTTTCAGTGGATTCATCTAAATTAATCTTCGAGACTTTTCTGTTTCACTTGGATCTGGATGTATTCATCTGCTGATTGGTTTTTAGTTGACTGAACTAGATAGAATCGTGACTGAATCCCTTTGATCGTGATTTTGTCATCCTTTGATTGTGTCATTTGCTGAACTCGTCGTTTGCTGAAGTCGATCACTACTTACCATTAGTCGATTGATCAAGATTTTTATCGCGGTCGATATCGCATGAGATGAGTGTGTTGTTTGTTGGCCATATTTTCTGCTAACTGTGTCATTAGTTGACTAGTTACTACTATTAGTCAATTGAACCAAAATATATCCTGTTTAACGTTTATATTATTTGAATTTAAATAACAATCGAATGATCTTTGCTTTCAATTGGCTAGATTTAGAACAGAGATTAATCTATTACAAGTCTTGGTCAACCATATGCTGTAGTTGACTGTTTATTAGTACCAATTGACTAATCCATTGACTTTGACCTTAAAACAAATGTTTTTTAGTTAATTACTTGCCCAAAATACAAGTTGCTCTTTCACATCTCACCTGTCAAGAGTTTACTTCTTGAATTTTTTTCTATGTTGGTATCTGTTTGTCCTTGATCTACTAGGACTTCTCCTCTACCAAGAGGTTTCAAGGTCTTCCTTCATCTACTTGGTATTTGGTCCATCTTGACCTTTGGGATTTCATCTGCCAATAGTTGCTAGGTTTTACAACTCTATTTGCACCTGTGAAACTTATTTTGTCGAATCTCCGGTCGATCTTGATCCATTTGAACTTTTGTTCACTCCTTTTTGACTTCTTTGTTGTTTCGCAATGTCAATGTCTAGACAAACTTGTACCAACATGCTTGACACACACAATGGTAACAATATGATTGGAGTCGATCACTTGGTGCCATGATTGAGGCAGAAACTATAAAGGACCAAATTGTGATCCTTCCCACCCACTCTATGGTCATCGGGTGACTTTATCAGTTAGTTGACCTGCTGGTATATATTTTTATATACTAGTTGGGCCTCATGTCTGTTAGGACCAACTGGCTTGTGATCTACTTTACCTAATTTATACTTGGTTAAGTTGGTCAGGTTTGGACCATGAAACAAGGCTAAAATCAGAATAACTACCGAGCAGAATCCAAAGAACAATAAGGAGGAGAAGAACCAATGATCTTGATGGAGGTTATGGTTCGATCGGACTAAAATAATTTTAAATTTATACTACAAAACCCAATTTATAATCCATTAAGCTACATATAGGGTAATTTGAATTATTTTGCAAGAATGATTTACAATATAAAGGAAAGACTTCTAAAAATTATACAACAACAACAACCAAATTTTATCCCACTAGGTGGGATCAGTTATATGGATTTTTCTGTGTATTGGGCTCTATCTCCTATTATATTATCATCTTTATTTAAATAAATTTTATCTTATTTTATTGTTGTTAATCAAGTATTTTTTAGTCTTCCTGTTCCTTGTTTGATGGATGTATTTATCATAGTGTTACATCGACTAACTGAAACATTTATTGGTGTCTAAGTACATATCCGTACCATTTTAAATGTGTTTCTCGGAGTTTTCCCTCAATAGATGCAACTCTAACTTTCTCTCTAATGCTCTTATTTTTTATTCTGTCCATCCTCATATGACCACACATTTATCTTAACATTCTCATCTCTGCAACTTTCATCTTCTACTTATGTGCTCGAGTCATAGTCCAACATTCAACGTCATATAACATATTAGGTCTAACTGCTGTTTTGTAGAACTTCCCTTTAAGTTTTAAAGGTACTTTACGAACACATAAAGCACTCAATGCTCTTCTCCATTTCAACAATCCTACTTCTATTTTATATAAGACATCTCTCTTAATCCTTCCATCGTCTTGCAAAAATGATCTTAAATACTTAAAAGCTCTTAATTTTCAGCCAATTCGTCATCTTCTATCTTAATAATTGTCTCATTACGTCTAATATTGTTAAATTTAAATTTCATATATTTTGTCTTTACTCTACTAAACCTAAAATTTTTTACTTCTAGTGTTTCCTATCAAGATTCTAGTTTAACATTTACTCCTTCATATATCTCATCTATCAAAACAATATCATTTACAAACAACATGCATCACGGTACTTGTGTCTAGTGAATTCATCCATGATTAGTATAAAAAGATAGAGACTTAGATCTGATTCTTGATGTAACTCTATTTTTATTAGAAATGTTTTAGTTAATCTGCCTGAAGTCTTTACTCTGGTCATTACATCCTCATACATATTCTTAATTAGTTTAATATATGTTACGCTAACATCTCTCTTTTCTAGAATTCTCCATGTAATTTCTCTTGAATTCTATCATAAGCTTTTTCTAAGTCAATGAATATCATATGTAGATCTTGCTTTTGTTCTCGATTTTTTTCAATTAGTTGTCTGAGCAGATATATAATTTCTATTGTCGACTTTCAAGATATGAACACAAATTGATTTTCGATCACCGTGGTCTCTTTCCTTACTCTCTTTTCTATTACTTTTTTTTTCAAAATTTCATGGTATGACTGATTAGTTTAATACCTCTATAGTTTGTATAATTTTGTATATTTTCCTTATTTTTATATAAAAAAACTAGAGTACTTACCCTCCATTGATCAGATTTTTTATTTTTAATATCATGTTAAATAATTTTGTAAGTCATTCAATATCTTGTTTCTCTAGACATTTCCATATCTCTATCGGAATATCATCTGGTTCAACGACTTTCCCATTTTGCATTCCATTTAAAACTTATTCTACTTCTAAAGATTGAATTCTACGATAAAAATTTAAATTTTTATACTCATTTAATCTATTTAAATTGCCTAAGCTAAGTTGATCACATAAATTTTCATTAAAAAGTTAATGAAAATATTTCTTCCATCGCTATTTTATTTCTCCATCATTTATTAATACACTATTGTATTCATCTTTAATACATCTTATTTGGTTAAGATCTTTTATGTTTCTCTCTTTCATTTTAGTTATTCTATAAATATTTTTTTCCTTTCTTTTATATCTAATTTTCATATAACCGTTCAAAAGTTTCATTCTTAGCTATTTTTTATTCATTGTTTTCTTAGCTATTATATATATTTTTAAAATTTTTCTTTATTCTTACAAATATATAATTCTTTATAGGTTGTTCGTTTTTCTTTCATTTTCTTCTGTACTTTCTCATTTCACCACTAAGATTCCTTACTTGGTGGTGCATGCTTCTTTGACTCACAGAATACACTTTTGGCTATTATTTTCAATTTTAATGTCATCTTATCCCATATTGTATTAGAGTCATCATATATTTCACATAATACTTGTATTCCTATTTTCTCTTTAAATATGTTTTATTTTTCATTCTTTAACTTCCACCACTTAATTCTAAGAGTCGTGTATATTCTCCTTTTATTAATACTATGTTTAAGATGTATATCCAATATTACTAATCTATGTTGGGTAGTTAAGCTTTCTCCAAGAATGATCTTGTAATCTTTACAAATCTTTCTATGCCTCTTCTTAATCATAATAAAGTCAATCTATGATTTATTATTCCCACTTGTAGATGTGATCAAGTGTTGTTTTTTTCTTAAAAAATATATTAGTTAATATAAAGTCATATGCTATTGCAAAATTCAATATAGTTTCACTTTTTCATTTCTTGTTCCAAATCCATAATTCTCATGCACCCTTTCATAATCTTGATTTTTCACTCTGATATGCCCATTTAGATCACCTCCTAATAAAATCATTTCATTTGGCGGAACATTTTGTAATACTTTATTAAGGTCGTCCCAAAATTTTGATTTGGTATCTTCATCTAATCTTGCTTGGGGTGTATATACACTAATTACATTTATAGTTTCTTTCTCCACTACTATCTTGAGAGCCATAATTCTATCCCCTTTTCTAACTACGATTACAATCTTATCCTTTAACGAACTAGCTATAATAATACTGACTTCATTTCTTGTTTTACTCTTGCTTATGTACTATAACTTAAAACCCGAGTTCTCTATTATCTTTGCTTTCTCCTCTATCTATTTTGTCTCTTGTAAACACAAAATATTAATTTTTCTCTCAATCATCCTATCTATTACCCCCATTGCTTTTACCAACGAGAGTTTCTATGTTGCACGTTCCAAATCTTAGACTATCAGTTTTCCTATAATATTTATTTTTATTCAACTTATGGTGTGAGAACTTTTACCTATTTAATACTATATCCAAGTTTTCATGGAGATGTGGTCCTTGCCGATAAATTACAGTCAAACCTTGTAACACAGACTCTTACATATTTATCACTACACTCGAGTTCTGGAGATGTAGCGGTCTTTGTCGAGATGTTACAGTCAGACCCTACAATGCGTTCCTTCCGGAGAACAACCTAGCATTAACATAATAGTTTAATAGATTCATTTATTGAGTATTTATCTTAATTTAACGCTGGTTGGCAACTTAATGTAACCCTCTTCTTTTATCCTTTCTAGAAACTATACAATTTATAATTTTTTTCTTAGGAAGATTGAAGATGAGCGTACTAATGTTTAACTCTGTAGCTCATGAACATTTATATAGATTATGAGTAGGAAAAGATCAATGGTCATTTCTACTAATTGTGACAACTTATCCATGGTCTACTTGTATCCATACCAATGGAAGGAGAATTTACTAAAAGACACAAGTTGCTGGAAACAACAAAACCACAATCATTTTATGATCAGAATAACGAACACATTTAAATAAATAAACAAATATGGTTTGTTTTGAAGTTTTTTCTCATGTCCTTTCACTAGTAGCTCTCTCTAATCTTTACCACTTTCATACAGCTTTGTGGTTCAAAGAAGAAGAGCTATGCCAATGGATACCAGCCCAAGTACATTGGCTGATGGAATAAAGTTTAGCCATGATTCCAGTAATATACATGTTGTCTAATACATCCTTTATGTCTATCGCGGCTCATGAAATGTCATTTGATTGAGGTTACTGTCCCCTCGAGATCTGATGGTTACTCCTGACACTTGAAATGTGTTCTTGTAATACCACCAAGGAAGTTTTAGGTGGTGAACCATGAAGTTCGCAGTTCAACGAATTCGTTGCGTGTTGTTTAAAAGATTGATCGACTTCTTTGAACACTGTGGTGATGATAAAACTTGGAGCTCGTCTATCATTCTATGGTGTTGGCTACTATTGTGTATCATCATAAACTGTTTGTTCACCAATGATTGAGAAATCTGATATTACTTCAATCGTTAAGACTTGGTATCCTCCTGTGTTATTCACGTTGGAGTATATGATAGCGCCGGGAATCAAATAAGTAATTTTAAAAACTAAAATTAATTTTAAAATATATTTAAAAAATTTAAAATATGAAGAGATAAAAGTAAAAGCGTATAAATAAAAAAAGTTAAGATTATTCAATTAGTTTGAAAATTATATAAATGGCATATTATAATTTAATATCAATAACACACTAGATCAGAAATCCAGCTAATAGATTTATCTCCCCCTTACTTCTACCATCTATACTATTGTACATCTTCATGTATTCTTATTTTTCGTGATATATTATGTATTGAGTTACCTTTCATTTTTGCCGAAACAGTTTTAGATGTATTCTGTAAAAGCTTACTTAGAGATATATTTGAATTTATTTATTTATTAGTTTTCAGATGCATTTGATAATAAAGGGTTTAAGGATAAAGCTTGTAAACTTATTTGGCCCATGAGAAATGCATAAAAAATTGGCTGTTCTTGAATTCACAAGCCAATATTAAAAAATAAAAAAAAAGATCATCCTGATAAGAACATGCTGGAGTCTACTGTATATTTACTTGTTATTTAATTTATAATTAAGAGAATTACTTCATGACTTTAATTAGTCAACTAAAAGGACAAAAACAATAAAAAATAGTTTCATCCGAAATAACAACTGTTAGTGGCCACACAAGATTTTCATTATTAAACTTAAACCTTGTTAATAAGGCAACCTGTCGTTCTTGGCGCATAAACGTCACTATTATAATAAAACAATTCACACAATTTGTCATAATCACAATTGATGCGGCGGAGAAGGCAGAGCCCACGTGGCAGGTTCAATATTCGGTCAACGTAAAGACCATGTGATATATTTAAGACTCGCTCAAATATCAGTAATCCTTGACTTGTCAACCTCGCCATGTATTACTCACAAAAAAAATTATAATTTAAAAATAAATGTTATGATGAATTTTATAAATAAATTCAATATAAAATTTTTTACGACCATATTTATAACGAATAAATTCTTATTATTATTAAATCGTCATTAAATTTTGCATTGAAAAATTAAAATTTCATCATAATATTTGACAAAAATATTATTCATTATCAAATTCATAGTCAATGGACGACGAATCTAAATTCGTCGTCAATTGATGATAAATTTGACATTTAGATTTTCATCGTCAATTAATAATACATAATAATTTATAATATATTTGCGATAAATATGTAATGATACATAGTAAAAAATTATAATAAACTCATGTTGTTTGACAACACCTATGCATGAATAAATGACATAACAATTAGTGGTATGTTTTAATTATTTTATTTTATTTAAAAGTGTATTTTGTTATTGATTATCTTGTTTAGATAATAAATAATAAATTTTTTACTTCTTGATCACTAGGGATAAGCACAACTGCACAAGGAGTTTAGGACAAAATAGTTTCCGGGGCCATGGTGCCGCGGTAGGACATCCAAGTTGTCACCCAGACATCCGGTTCGATCCCCAGCTACGACGTATTTGCAGGAATTTTCCTCCAAATGAGGATCGCAATCAAAGGATGCTGGACATCTGGGTTGGCCGCTGCGTGCGCTTCCCGATTTATCCTGGTGGCCGGTGGAAAACTTCTGTGGGACCGGATCTAATCACCCCCAAGGATTGAGTCAATGCGACTAACTGAGATTATCATTTTTTTAAGACAAAATAAAATCCTCACATTACCACGTCTTTATTCTTTATTCTTTAGTCTTCACAATGTGATTTAAGTGGAAGTAGAATTATGTTTATCATCTCTTAATTGATGTTTGGTAAAACTTGTAATTCTTAATTTTGAACTACATTATAGTGGTTGAACTTGTTAGAACTTGAAAATGTCAATAGTGGTTGACTCATGAATGGTTGTGTAACTGATTGACGACGAACTAAAATTTGATATGTATTTAATATTATGAGATGCAATATATGTAATTCAGTTGACATCGAGTTGTAGATTATTCATGGTGAAATGTAAGAATGTGATTTAATTTGAGATAATTAATTTGATTAATTTTGTGATATCCAAGAATGTAAATAATTTTGAGGTATTTTATTGAGTTATTTTGTAAATGCACAGGAAAATTAATTCTATGAATAGAGGAGAGATATTTTAATTTTTTTTGATAAGTTATCGAACCATGTTATCTAACAATCTAACTTAGCTATTTATATATGTACTCGGCTTGAATAGAAAATTGATCAATCGACTCTTGACTCAATTGCTCGATTAAAAAGTCGAACAAAAAGGTGAGTTGTCGACTGATAAACTTGAGTTACTCAACTATTTGACTAAAAAATTGAAGAGAAAGTGTATCACGTGACTGTTCTGTAAGGATCAGTGCAAGCTAGAGGGGGGTTGAATAGTTTTCTCACGTCGATTTGATTTGCACGGTGGAACTTAAAACCAAATCAACACCACAAGCATAACTCTGAGATTTTACTTAGCTCACCATCTCCTAAGGCGGCTAAGTCCAAGATTCAATCCTAACGAATTACCACCACTATCTTTCTTCTTCTCAGATAACTTCCAGAGGTCAAGAATACGAAATGCAAAGAAGAACCCTCTTACAACTTGTTTTTACAACAACACAACAAGAATACGAAATGCAAAGACAATAGAATGTAAAACAACTTTACTAATGAAAACATGGCTTTGGATGCTTTCTTATTGTTTTGGATTGCCTGTTGATGATAGGAAATGCAATAGCACTTTATTTCTAACTCCTCAAGAATCGACACCTTCAATCTTCCTCGAAACCCTCTTTTATAGGATCTTGTCAGGCTAATTTTCGTCAATCAATCGATTGATCTTATCCATCAGTTGATTGATAAACTATAGATTTGAACATTACTTTGATCTGTTAACGCAACGACTCCATCCACCTTAGCATCAGTTGATTGTTACCTAATCAGTTGAATTTCGTAGTCAAGTTCTAAACTTTTTATTTGCTTGAACAGTAACATCAATCAATTGCTACACTCTATCAATCGACTGATTACAATCAATCGAGTTGAACAATCAAATTTCTAATCAACTTTCTGTTTGCTACATTAACAGTTGACTATCACTGTTCATCAGTTAAATGCTACTATAGCAAACCCTAATCACTGTAGCACCCTAATTATTATAGAAAATCCTATTTTTGAGGTTTAACATCCATCAGTTAATCGATACACCCTATCAATCAACTAAAACTTCTGTTTCAATCTTACCAAAGTTGAATTCTCATCTTGCCTACTACTTGTTGACCTCAACCTACAAGGGCTTCCTTTATCTGGCATATGATCAACCTTAACCTATTGGAACTTTCTCATTGTCTAGTATCCGATCAATTTTGATCTAACACCTCATTGTTGGTGGGACTTAACTTAACACCTCATTGTTGGTGCAGGGAGCATCAGATGATTGAATCTAAGTTTTGATAATGACAAAGAGTTCAAGTTAAATGTATGAAGTTGTCTGATGAGTTGAACTAAGTGTGCAGGTAGCACAGGAAAGCCCTAGTTGCGGCTAGGCGATGGAAGTCCTAGCGGGAGGCTAGGCAAAAGAAGACCTAATCTGGAGAATTAGGTGGAAGACCTAATCTGGAGGATTAGGTGGAAGTCTTGGTTAGGAGGACCAGGCAAGAAGTTTTGGCAGATCAAGAGCACCAAGCTGAAGTCTAGGCGGGTTTGGAGGACTGGACGTCTAGCGGTGGAAGTCCTGGGGTCTGAGGATCAAGGCTAAGCAAAAATCCAACAAGTCTGGAGGACTTGGTTGGCATAAGATAAATTCTCTAAAGTGGAGTGGGTGAAGACGCGTTCCCGGTAAGGGATAGTAGGCATCGGTCTGACCTAATATTTCACTGAAAATCTGAAGTCAAAACGAAAATAGTTTGGTTAAATTATTTCTTTCCTGTTACTTTTATGTTTTGCACTAACTTGTAATGTAGGAAAGGAGGGGCTAGTGACAACACTCATTTTTTATAGTTTATTTTGGCCATAGTATTTGATATTTTGATCCTCTCGTTGTGTAACTATTGAGTGTTAACATATTTTACGAGTAGCGACTTATTTTGAACTATATTGATTATTCCTATAAATTTTGGATTGAATCTAACATTTTCTATGTGTCTTTGTAGGATACCTTAAGGAGCCATGAAGTTGGATCAAGTTCAAGTGAAGTGAAGATAGCCCAACCTAAATTCGGATTCATCCCATCTCATCCTATTTTGGATTCGAGTATGGGCTCACAAAGGATCCACTATGACCACAACCCGCTAAGGAAGCTAGAGGAGGAAGCAAGTGGGGTTCATGAGGGCATTCTTTCTTTTGGACTTGACCTAGCTGCTGTTAGAACCGATGGAATCAAAATATCTCCACAATGGTATGATATTGTCCACTTTGGGCCTATATCCTCATGGCTTTGTTCTTGGGCTCTCCCGAAAAGACCTCATACCAATGGAGATATCTTCCATCCTTTTAAACCCATGATCTTTTCCATGTGCTTTAGATGTGGGACTATGTTTGCACTCTTACAACCCAACAATCCCCCCCTCTAACAAAGGATCACAACCTCCCTCAAACGAAAAGCCTCCGTTTGATGTCCGAATCCTCGACCCACCAGGACTTC
>NW_027433272.1:0-1844 GCF_044706935.1 Curcuma longa
TGATGTGCATAGGGTATACATACATTTTTACTGCTTTTATTGCACATCTTTATACATTTCATGATGTTATTCTGTGTTTGTCACATCCTTTATTCGTGCATTAGGCATATTTTCTCCATTTCCTAGTTCGGAGGTCTGCTCTCATGTTTGTGCATTTGCAGGATGGAATTTGGAGCAAAATAAGGCGAAATGGAGAAAGAACAAGACAGGGTCATGCCTACAAGGCACGACCGTGCCTCATCCATCAGAGCCAAGCCAGCAGCCGTGTCCATGAGACACGGCCGTGCCAACCCTACAGAAGACCAGCTGCTCCAGGTCGTGCCACAAAGCACGGTCGTGCCTTCAATCTAGAGCTAATCCACACGGGTCGTGCCTACAAGGCACGGTCGTGTCCTTGTACCAGAAGCACCAGCTGGAGTCGTGCCTATGAGGCACGACCGTGCCTCTTTCCAGGTTGAAGCCAGCTTGGGGTCGTGCCTACAAGGCACGACCGTGTCTATTTTCCAGAAGATCCACCAGAGCGTGCCTCCAAAAGGAGACCAGCTTAAGGTCGTGCCTATTAGGCACGACCGTGTGACGGAAATGCTTGGGGGCGTGCTTCTTGGGTCGTGCCATGAGGCACGACCGTGTGGCGTCTGAGGGCATATAAATACTTCTCATTAAACCCTAAAAAGGGGGGGAGCTCTTGGAGGTGAATCAAGGACACTGTGCCGCTATCCGGAGAAGATTTCAATGATCCATCCATCCGTTGAGGACTGCTCCGCCGTTTCCATCCACCATCGACGAGGAGACTGCAAGACAAGGAAGATTGTACCCATTGATAAGTCTTTTGCCCTTTTTCTCTTCTAGATTTAGGAGCAAGATGAACTACTTTACCTCTTCTTTGTATTGTATTTCCTCCGTCATGGAGTAGACCTCTAGATTCTAGGATGTAGGAGGAATCGAGATGTAAATGGATGATTGTAATCTATGGATTTGCTATTTGCCATGTTCAAGGATTTGATTATGCTTTGCTATATGGATTTGTGCCTTGCATTTATTTGATGATATGTTTGTGATGGCTTGATTTCATATGGATGAGGGTGAGTTGTAGTTTAATGAAAATCTTAGGATCGTATGATCGGGGTGCCTTGTGACAGAAGGTGAACCTTTAACCGGACTTTTCGAGGAGATTCTTAGACTGTAATGAATTCTCATGAGAGATAACTAACGGTTATTGATTGCTAGGAAGAGGTCCTTAATTGGGTACTCGGTGATAGAGAGTAGGATACCAGTAGTATTGCTGGAGTGCCCGGTGACAGCGGGAGAGCTATAGAACCAGACTATCTAGGTATCATCTCAGACTAGCAGTCGTAACATTAGAGGAGTCATGATTATTCTGAAAGGTCCTGACGAGGTCTGATTGGATATCTTGGTTAGAATCTCTGCATTAGTATAATCATTGAGGAATGGTAAGGAATATAATCTTGAGGAATCTGAAATCCTAGGATCGTTTCCAAATCCTGTCATTTAGTTGATTTCTCTTCGATTGAGGTTTAGGTACTTGACTTCTCTCTCTCTCTTCCCCCATCACCTAAAACTTGAATATGATTTCACAACTCTTTTTGTGTAAAGTTTAGTGATTAAATTTTACGGTCCCTGTGGATTCAATATTTTTATTACTTGACGACAGTCGTATACTTGCGGTTGCTATCAAGTTTTTTAGCACCGTTGCTAGAGACCGTGCGCTATTTGTCATTGGACTTTTACATTTAGAGTCTTTTCTACACATACTTGCTTCCATTAAATTCTTTTAATTTTTTCTTTCTATTGGTACAATTCTTTGTAGATTTTTTCTTCCTTCT
>NW_027433273.1:0-7708 GCF_044706935.1 Curcuma longa
GTGTACTCAAATAGTGAATTGCTATTTATTTAATAAATAGTATAACCATAAGACGATTGCTTTATGACACCTCTCAAATCTAACACTTCTCTCATAGGCAGATTTTTCATCTCCATGACTTCGACATTATACATATCCCATCTGAATGTCTTAGCTCGGGTACCTACTAACGATGCCAAAATGATCTAGCTGAGATTTGGGGTTGGGGCGATGTTGTTGTCTTTGCGAGTTTGTAGGGTTGTTAGGTAGTATATGATTCCTATTGGGTTAGCTCTCATAAGGTTGGCTTACATTGGGTAGGCACCAACAAATCTCTAATATTGCAAAGGCGGGAGCGAAGGATTCTACAACGATCTACATGCCTACAGATTACAAGGGGGTCGAGGGGACCTTGGCAAAATTCCTCTGATGTTCAAGTTAGATCTCTCACAAAAGTTGGAGGAAATAAGAGCTTATAGTAGATTGCGCACCTCCCAAAGGTGACCTTTGTAAAGAGGAGAGAGGTGGTAGAATACCTACCTCTCACTCCTCAGAGCACATCCCCATGTCCCTCGATCATGTCCCACTCTTTATCCTATGTTATCAGGTACAGAGGGTTCTAGTCTTATAGGCTCGACTATGTAGGCTGACCCCTTTAGTTGAGGAACCCATTGTAGAGTCTCCCAAGCCCCCATGCTGAGCTGAGTGGGTTCGACTATAAAGGTGACCCCTTATCGGATTTGTTGGATTTTTTGGACCACAAAAACTGCTTTTTACGTTGCGGAAATCCTGAAACTCATGTCACCGGATCCGTGCGAAATACATAAAATTGCACATACATGTTTCTACTCCTAGATCTACTCTAGATCTACATGGAAAAAGACTTTTACCATCGGTGCGTGCCCTTCGCGTATCTCGCTCGTCCAAACGATGCCGGATCTCGAGAGCGTCAAGTGCCGCTCCTCTACAAGTATCCACACGGACAATCGGTGGAACCAAAACCAAAGTTAAACAAGGTTTCGGCAATGGCTAGAGAGGAGAGGGAGAAGGAGAAGAAAACTCTAAAGGAGAAGAAGTGAATTAGAGATAGAATGAAAAAATCAATCTCACCTCTACAATGAAGTGGTCGGCCACATAATTCTCCATCAAAGCCATTAAATGTCATTGATGAGCTAGGATTTTATGGTATTTTGTTGGTTCATTTTGGGTTTTTTGTGAACAATTAAATGTTTAATCGACATAATTGATTGCATTTGTGGTATATTGTATTTTTGGATGATTGATATAATTTCTGTAATTTTGATGGTTAATTTGGTATTAATTGATTTTTAATTCTTTGTAGGACTCAAGTGGAACCATGATTGAGCCAAATGGAGACCGAGTCAAGCCAAAATTGGTCAATTTGATAGTCCTAAAACATCATGATCAAGATTTGGGTTCAATTGGAGCTGAAACCGGATCAATTGGAGCTTAATTGGATGAATTGGGCTGAACCGGAGCTAGATTGAACGGGCTGAACCAACTGAACCGAGTTCAAACAGTAACAACCGGCGAATTCAAATTCACGTTATAATGAGAAAGAACACTGTAGCAAAATCGCGGTTCTGTAGATTTTAGCACTGTAGCATCTTCGTTTTCGAGTTTTTCCTTCTGTTTTCTTAGATTTTGAGCCAGATCTTCAGATTTTCTTCTTCCAAATCGATTTCCAGCTTCCAGAGGCGAACTACAATCTGAGGTTTGGCCTTAATTGCGATCATAATCGATGGTGAGGGTTTCTTCAGAGATTCTGATCCGCGACAAATTCAAGCTGTGATTTCTTCAGATCCAGACTGATCGGAGCTTCCAATTGCAATCGGAGGGGTTCTTTGAAGGTTATTGAAGTTTCTTGAGCATTAACTTACCAGCGATTTGAAGGATTCCAGCTTGATCCTTAGATTCTTGATTGGCTCTGTTCGGCACGGTTTTGGAGGGTTTCTGGGGTTGCGTCAGAGCCGAGTTGATTCAGATCAAATAAAGCTGAGATTGTTAGTGAGTTCTTCTGGGATTTTTGATCTTTGATCAGATCTAGTGTGACGGCTAGATTGGATTCAATTTGTAAGGGAAGATCTGAGTTTATTTGTTTAGTCTGCTATTTCTGATTTCTGAATTTCATTTCTGATTAATCTGTTCTGATCAATTGGTTTCAATAATGTTGAAATTGATTCTTTGGTAGATGTTTGGGTTATTGTTAGTTGTTTTGATCCATTAGAATTCTTTAGCCTTAATTTCTTAAACCAATTTGAATTTGATTTCATTTTTTTAACTGAACTTTAAATTACTGTTCGTATCAGTTTACTGTTGCGTTCAGTAATTGTATCTGTTTTGTATTTTGATTAGCCTTATGCATTGCTGTTAGTTAATTTCATTTTAGATAGATTGTTTGTTTTGCAAGTGAGATTTGATAATTCCATTTCTTGATTTTTTTTAGTAGTTTCCTTTTGCTGTTTTCATTTGTGTTCTTTGTGTAATTTAGATCTTGCCTGTAATTTTAGCTGAGGATCTTAACTCTTTGCATTTCATAACTAGGGATGTTAAGTTTCAATGTTAACTAGTTTGATTTATTGCTTGATTTCATGTTGATTTGCATATTTAGGTTAGATTGATTTTAGGTTTTCTGCTTGGTTTCATGCATTTTTCATTAATACATTGAATTTTCATTTACATTTCATTTGAAAACACCAAAACCCCCATTTCATATAGAAAAACCCAAAAATAACGACATCCTAGCTTGATTCATACAAACTCTCTACTAGTCCTTGGAAAATACGACTCGTGGCCCCTATATTACATTTGTTTTGTGAGCTAAGGGTTTTCGATTATAAATTCTAATTTGAGGCTCATTCGTGACATCTATTTGTGGGCTCTATCAAATTTTGGCGCCGTTGCCGGGGAATAAACTAGTAGAGATTGTTTGAATTGAGCTATTTTCATTTTTCTTTATTTGCTTTGATCATTGTTGGTTTGCAAAATGTATGGAAATTCATTTTATCAGCAACCATCTTTTCAACAATTTGAACAACCACATTTTTATTTGCAGGAACCTTATCAAGGTTTTCAACAAGTGGATCAACAATTTCAACATCAAAATCAGAATTTTCAGCATCCTTATCAGCTACCACAGCAATTCAATGGATTCCAATCAAAAATTTCAGACAATTTTCAACAAATTTTCAGCAATTCCTACTCAATTTTCCATCAATTCACAGCACAATTTCAGCAAATCATTTCAAATCAGAATTTTGAGCCAGTCAATTTTCAACAGCCCCAAAATCAAGAATTTTCAAGGAGAATAATTTTCAGCAACCTCCCTTGAATTTTCAACCAAGTTTTCAACATCAAAATGCACCATTTCAAGCCCAAAATCAATGTCAATCATCATTTTCTCAAAGTGGACAGATTTGTCATCAATTTCAGCAGCCCACATATTTTCAAGATTCAAATTCAAACCAAGGGAATTATGGGAGTTCTAGTGGGCTCATTCAACAATTACAAAAGCTTGAGGAGAGATTGCAACAAAGCTTGCAACAACAAGAGCTTGAGGAGAGAATGCAACAAATCTTGCTACAACAACAAAGACAACTTGCAAGTAGCATGATTCAAATGCAAGCTCAAGGATCAAGTCAATTACCTTCTCAAGAAATTCCAAATCCTGAAGAAAAGTTTGATGAAATAATTTTGAAGAGTGGGGAGCCTACTTCAAATCAAAGCACTCAAAAATCAAATATTCATGAAGAAATTCCATCAGATCAATTTTCAAATCAAATCAGCCTCTGAAATGGATTTTACAGCAGTTAATTGTGAACCAAGTCTAATTTCTTCAGAAATTGATCCTATAAATTTGGTTGAAGAACAAGAGGAAAATAACAATTTTGAGGACTTCACAGGAAACACAGAGGCACAGGTTGATTTTAGTTTGGATGATGGAGAGGATATTTTAGCTATTGAGGCAGCTGATCTGGAGCCTATTTCTGATTCACTTGCAGTTGAAGATGATCACATGAGTGTAGGGGATTTTACTGAACCCCAGGGACCACCATTTTTGATTGATTTATCAGAGGATTCAGAAAATAGATATGAGAGTGTAGGGGATTGCACTGAGCCCCAGGGATCACTCATACCTATTGAGCAGTCACAGTTGGAGTTGAAAGATTTTGCCAGATAATTTGCAGAATGTTTGTTTGGAAGAAAATCAGAGTCCACTAATTATTATTGCCCAAGATTTAGAGTCAGAGCAGGAGAAAATTTTATTTCAAGATCTGAGGCAGCAAAAGGAAGCTATAAGGTGGACAATGGTTGATATGATTGGTGTGGAGCCTACCATTTGGGTATATAGAATTTACTTTGAGGAAAATGTGAAATCATTCAGAAAACCACAAAGGAGGCTAAAATTATTAATTGGATTTGAGTGTTGTGAAGAAAGATGAATTGGTGCCTACAAGACTGAGAAAAGCATGGATCTATGAAATTATTTCGATACAAGGTGAGGCATAAATTGGTCAAAGGATTATGTCCACCGGCTCAAGAAATAATTTTGAAGAATTAAAGGAGCTAGAGGTGGATGATTTGGACTTCATGATGCTATCTACCCGACCTAAAGGGGAGTTTTCTATCTTACACTTTCTTTTCATTGTTAATACCATTTTTATTTTTCTTTTTCATTTTCAGTTTTATATCAGTAATAACATGCCATTTTCATGAGCATTTTTGTTTGAAATAAATTCTTGAATTTCATTTCATGCATGGTTTGGGTTTAAGGAATAAATGTATCCCCCTAGAAAGTCTTTACATCATTTTAGAGGCCTTTGAAAGTGAGTTAAATTTGATTGATTATTCTTGGAATTAAGTTCATGGATAAACACTTTTGAACACTTGAGTGACCCTTAGTAATGGAGTCTAGAGTGATGAAATTAAGGTAGTGTACATTTTCTACCTAGTGAGGTTTATACCCTATTGTGTGATGCACTTTTGTGATTGATTACTCTAGAACTTGCTTGTGTTCTTTCAAGGCTATATTTTCTATGATTGGTCCACATTTATGAAGGCTAATAACTTGTTTCATCAACCACACATTTCCTTGATACATACATTTCATTCTATACCTATACTTCACATCATTTTGTTTTAAATCTTTTTCACCTTAATTTCGATTCTTCTTTCTTTTATCTTGGATGTGGGTATTCTTAGATGCTATTAATGTTTCTTGCCCGAGACGGTCAAGGATTTAAGTGTGGGGAGGTGTTCATAATCATGGAAATTTTTGATGATACAAGCCAAGCTTGGAATTAATTTCATGGCATTAATTCTATTGGTTTTGAATGTTTCATTTTTTGATTGAACTTATTGTTTGGAACTGAAATTTGAAGTGTTTCAAGCTGATATGAGTTGAGATTGATTAAGATCAGTGAGGAATGACATTTAATTTTGTTTGATCAGTAAAAAAAAAAAAGAAAAAAATAGAAAATGAATGTGCCAATTAGAGTTGTTTTGTGCCAAAATGATTTGCAACAAGGAGTTACAATTCAAAATTGAGTTAATGCTGAAAATCATAAGATGAAGTTATCTGAAAATCCTAAATTCAGAAACCATGAGTTAGAATCACAGATTTGGAAAAACAAAAAAAAAACTTCATTGTGAACCAAAGTTAGATTTCATCACTTTTGGTTTAGTGGCAATTCTGAATTTTGGAACCTTGAATTCCTGGTATGATTACAAGCTATTGAAGCCATATTGATATGAATCAGTAAAGAGATGAAAGAATACTATTTGTGTATAAAGGAAGTTGAAACAAGGCTGAAATTCTTGGAAAAATAGTGAAGTACAAAATTGTGATGAGCTGTTAAAAACTGAATTATTTTGCTTGGATTGTCTTTGATAAATCAGATGAAATTCATGTGAAGAAGTGGGATTGATATGTGATAATCATGGGCACAAACCAGATTTGAAATTGCATCAAACAGAAAAAAAAAAAAGCAGAACAGAATAAAAAAAAACAGAGTTTCAGAAATTGTTTCAAAGAGATAGGAGTGTACCAAAAGCTTTGATAAGGTGATAAATTCGTGTGAAATTTGATGCAATTCAAGCACTTATTATTGGACAACAAGTTGGGAACGTAATCATAATTGTTGATGGCAGCAAGAAAAAGAAAGAAATAGAATGCCAAAAATCAGAAAAAAAAAAGAAAAAAAAAAAAACTGCAGAATCTGTTTTAATTGTTCCAGCTGGGTTTTGAGAATTTTCTAGCCACTGATCTGAGCTCGAATTGAAGGGAAAATTGCATGATGATGAACAATGGAAATCAAGTGACAAACTGGAAAAAAATGGAAGAAAACAGGAAGAAAAAGAAAAAGAAACAGAAGGAAAAAAAATCCAGAAAAAAAAACTGAAAAATCTGTTTAAAATTTTCAGCTAAGTTTTGAAATTTTTTGATTTACTGATTTGATCTCTAATTGCAGTAAAATTGCATGATGATGAGCATTAGTAATCAATCTTCAATGTGGAAAAAGAATGGATGAAAAACAGTGAGAAAATGGAGAAAAAGGAAAGTATCATTTTGATTTTGAATGGTTTTTGGAATTGAATGTGCCATTGATACATTGAAATTATGGTTTATGTGAAATGAATTTTTCTTGCTGATGATTGGTTGCTATTTCTTAGCTCTTGTGAAACTTAAATGTGAAGGAATTGGGCTTGTTTTCGAAGGGAAACAAAAGATAGCATATTTGGTGGATTTTGAGGCAAAATGAAGGAAGGAAATGAAGTTTGTATCAAGGAGGAGAAATTGAAAGAGGTTTAGACCAGAATTTGTTTCATGGAATTGAAGAACAAACAGAAACAAATGTGTTACAAAAGAAATGAAATAGAAAAGAGGGCAAGAGGTCATTGGTTAGCATTTAATTGTATCCATATCTACCACTACCATCATTTTCCTTAAAGTTTCTTTTCTTAACCTTGTTCTTTCTAAATTCTTATTTCATTTGTATCAGTTCATGATTTCTTTATTATCTTCAATAATCCTTAATAGGTGTGGATTCCAAATCAAGAATGCTAGTGGAGAGTAGAAAACAAGCAAGCCTATGGAAGTGCATGAAACTTAAGTTGCTTGAGTGAGCCCTACTTTACTTGATCATGAATTAGAATTAGGGTGAGAGCCACTGATTTATCTACTGAAAACAACCTTGTGAGAATGAGTGTGGTGCATTTATCTTAATTAGTCATGAAGGATGAAACTTGCTAGGTGGTTAACCAAGTACAAGAGTTTAGTTCATGGACTTAAATTTTTGAGATTCTACAACTTTAGGTAATTCTCTTTCAATTGTTTCTAATTATGATTGAGGATGATCTAGGGGGGTACGATAGTAGGAGTTTTTCTTAGTTTTATTATTTTGGCTTGAGCGGGACGCACAAGGTTAAGTGTGGGGGAATTTGATAAGCTAGGATTTTATGGTATTTTGTTGATTCATTTTGGATTTTACATGTGAACAATTAAATGTTTAATCAACATAATTGATTGCATTTGTGACATGGTGTATTTTTGGATGATTGATATAATTTCTGTGATTTTGATGGTTAATTTGGTATTAATTGAGTTTGATTGTTTGTAGGACTCAAATTGAACCATGATCGAGCCAAATGGAGATCGAGTCAAGCCAAAATTGGTCAATTTGATATTCCTAAAATTTCATGATCAAGA
>NW_027433274.1:0-1773 GCF_044706935.1 Curcuma longa
AAATGTATCTATATTTTGAATAGTCGTCTATAAAATAGATGAAATATTCGAAACCACCTCTCGCCTGGATAGTCATAGGTCCTCACAAATCAGAATGAACCAATTCTAACACTTCTTTGGCTCTATACCCCTTTGCCTTAAAAGGCCTGTTGGTCATTTTTCCTTCTAAGTAGGATTCGCAGGTTGGAATATTTTCCACCACCAGTGAACCTAAAGGTCCATCGGCTATTAACCTTTGAATTCTACTTAAGTTAATATGACCTAACCTTAGATGCCAAAGATATGTTTGGTTCACTTGCGAAGGTTCTTTTCTCTTATTAAAATTAGAAGATGTGTTATTAATTTTCATTTATTGCATCGTGGGAGTTATTTGATTAAGAGTATAATTGTCAACCAACGTACCAGAATAGATATTAACCTTGTTTTTCTTGATAACAACTTTGTTACCAAAAGAAACGAAATATCTATCCTTAAATTTTAGAAACTGAAATTAAATTCTTTCTAAAATATGGTACGTAAAGACAATTTCTCATAATCAAAGTTTTATTTTTCTCAGAAGATAAATAAATATCTCCCACTACAATAGCTGCCACTTTCGTAGCATTGCCCATGTAAACGGTAATCTTTCCTTCACTTAGTTGTTGGGTTTACTGAAACCCCTGCAAAGAATTGCAGGCATGATTAGTGGCTTTCGTATCTATACACCAAGTAGATAACACCACTAAACATATTTCAACTACTAATGCTTTCAAATGTCCATACTGCTTGGCTACCTGCCTGGCTGCCTGATTCTGGTGTCCGAAGAGTTCTTCAAGATTGAGTCATAGGGAGTAGGTATGGCCTGTTGCTGATGTTGCAGTACATTTGACATAGAAGTCAAAATGTAACATCGCACCATCTCATCTGCCTTAACCCAATTCCTATGTCTCTCTATCTCCTCTTCACTAGAATCTATATTAGGCATGCTAGGACAGACCTTAAAAAAATACAAACTTATATTCTTCAGTAGTTAAGACAATGTCCAAGTTCTATTTTTACGAATTCAAGCATTTGTAAGAGGAGATTTTACCCATTAATTTTACTATCTTGTCAACTTAACTTTATGACAAGTAAAATTAATAGTTGGTTTATCTTTGGCCACACAAAATAATAGCAGTGACTCCGATGGGGAGGATACTATCATATGTGTTTTAAGTGTTCACCATTACTTGACACTAAGGTAATTATTTAGGATTGTGTCCCTTCAGATGGAGAAGATCATGTAGGATCGAAAACACGCTAGAGGGGGGGGGGGGGTGAATAGCGTGTTTGCACGCTTTTCAAATTTTAGTAAAACTCTCTAGTGCGGAAACGGAAGAGATTAAATACAAGTAGTGAAAGCAGAAATTAAGTGCAAGAAAGGAAATGACTCATTTATTTTTACTTGGTTCACAGCGCAACGCTGCTACTCCAAGGCCCACGGTCCTTGACCGTTTACGTTGGGCAATCCACTAAGATACTTGCCCCTTTTCGGCTGTAAGTATATCGAAAATCTGATTACAAAACTTGAGTGCAAAGTAAAAACAGAATTGAATTACAACTTAAATTTTCGTTACCAAACTTTCGCTCCCTGGAGTTCGATTTCGGCGTCTCGGTGTTCGGAACAGTAGCTTGAAGTAGGCACAGCACCGACGTCGAAGTTTGAAGTCACGGGAGTCACGGGAACAGAGTTTGGAGGCTTTGGAATGAATGTGTATCGGCTGCAGGTCGCGGACTGCTTATATAGGTCGACTC
>NW_027433275.1:0-23824 GCF_044706935.1 Curcuma longa
TATTATAATCCAAATTTGGCCGTTTTTTCTAGTTTTAAGTTACCTAGATATTAGATTTCAAATATTAGTGATTCAACTTGAGGAGGCATTCAACTTGAACCGTTCCTTCCCAACCCGGTGCCCTTGCTAATCTGACCGTTACCATCCACCACACCACCTAACGGTCACAAATCGTTTAATATTATTATTATCGATACAAATCGTTTAGCGCGTGACGAAGTAGCCGTTGTATCCCTTGCAGATGAATTGACTGACGGTCAAATCGCCATCTCCGTCACCATGCTCCATCACACCGTCCATTAATGCGTCGGCGCTTTATTCTTTGATTACCTCAACAGCAAGCGTGGTAGCGATTCAAATCCTTGCCTTGTCCTCTCACTCCTCTGCTCTCTTCTTCCTTCTCTTCTTCCTGTTCTCCTCCTCCGGCTCCGCGTCGCCAAGGGTGGGGGCTCGTCGCCGAATCCAAACCGTTGGGTAGATCGGCCGGGGATGGCGGAGGAGTTCGCCAGGGCCGTCGAGGACGGTCTGAAGCTGGGGAAGCGAGTGTACGCTGGGAAGGATCGACAGATCGCGGCGGCGCCGAGGCTGGCCGTGGGAATGGCTAGGTCGGCGGATTCGTTCCTTCCTTCGGCGCCTATGGTGTACGCGGTGATATCGGACCCGGCGGTGGTCGACAACCCTGATATCCCTAGCTACCAGCCGCATGTGTATGGGCGGTGCGATCCGCCGGCTCTGATCCCCCTCCACATGGGAAATATTGTGCTGGAGGTGGACTGCCTCCTCGATTCGGCCTTCGTCTCTGTCAGCGGCCAGTGGAGGGTCCACTGTGTGATGCGGAACAAGAGGTGCGACTGCCGGCTGGTGGTCCCTATGGGCGAGCAGGTGAGCAAAATTGGTTCTCTTTCTCACGATTTTTCTGGTGATTCTTTTTCCTAGTTGAGGGTTTCTTCGAAGCTGTCACCATATAGCGGTTAGGAAGATTCTTTGTTGCGATTTTCCATAAAGAGTGAATTCACCTTGTCGATATTGAATTGTGGTTGCCGAGATACAAGAAATTCTACCAAAACAAATTCCCATTACTTTCTCTTCCTCTGGTATCATTGAAATCAAGGATTTCATCTTTAACGTTTATCATGTTTATGACTCTGACATGGCCTTTATCCACGATTTGATGAGTCAAATGCTGCTATTTGCTAGGCATAGTGATCAAAATTACAAATATTTGGTGCTAGGTGCAATCACTAGACAAAGATTAGTTTGAAAATACTGTTGAAAATGTAAATGGAAACAAGAGAAGTGGATGAAAAGATTTCCCATGTGCACGAGAGTTTAATTCTACGTTGGAGAATGAGTGACTTTATAGTTGGTTTATAATATATTATAACTATTAAAGTTGCGGACTCATAAGGGCGCAAATTAGGGCTTGAATTGTAGAACCTAGGTGACTCATGCGAGAATATGTCGAATCTAAAATGGTCGGATATTAATAGTGTATCTATAACCGTTCAAGTTACATTGTTGACCATTGATGGTCGGTAGCAGTCGTTTCAAGCCAAGCAGGTAAAGATAGTAAATAGTTTTTATTTGACCATTTAATATTGCTAAGAGTTGGTGCTCGCATACAAGGAGGTCATGATCTTCAACAGAGAAGTAGATAATTCATCCACTTTTGTTCCCTAAAAATTTCTCTTTGCCGTGCATTTCATTCGGCAGTCTTTCAGTGATAGTGTTCGGGCACTAACTTAGTTTGCCACGAACAATTAATGTTTGGTTGTTTGTAGTTTTGCCGTTGTATCATAGAAATAGACGCCCAATGTGACTTCGAAGCATAGCCGGAGGGTATGAATTTGTTTTAAGAAAACTGCGTTAAACGCAGATTTCGACATCGTTCTCTCTCCCTACTCGATGCTCTTTAGAAGTGGTCCACTCGGACTCAACCGACTTGGCAGTCGAGCGACGCTGCCGCTCAGTTTCCTATCGACAACTCGACCGACTCAGCATTTGGCCAACTCGCGAAGCACTTAAACATCTTGACTCGGCACTCAACAACCCACTCGGAAGACACTCGACTTCCCACTCGAGCTCGAGAACTACTCGGGACTACTCAAGTGCACTCGACACCCAACACTCAACCAACGATGTTCCATAAGAGCTTGGACATCCCTGCAACTCCGCCTAACCATTTGGATCTTCATCACGATCTTCAAATTCATCATAGACTAGTTCTCTAGAGCTCCGTCTATCAAACATTTCACGTTATTGTTGATGTTCTACTTTAATTCTTTTTTGTTATCAAGTTCCTTTTTCATTACATGATGAATTTTTTGAGAAACTTTTGGGTATTTAGAAATATCCGGATATCCACCAACAAGATATTGCTTTAGGCATGTGATCCTACCGTCACGTTCAATAATCCTCCTTAATTGTTTGATATTAAAATATATAGAATATTTATAAACATAACTATATAAACATATATTATATAAATTAATAATTAATTAAATTAACTATAATTAATTTATATAAGTTTATTATTTTGGTGCCATTACTTATGCATTATAAAAAATGAAGAGCATTAAAAAGAATCAAATAATTTAGGATAAATATTCATAATTACAACATTAATAATATTAATATAAAAAATTATCTGATAAAAATTATAAAAATAATATTTAATTTTAATAATAAATAATAAATAAATAAAATAAATATCTTCATATATATTTAAAAATTTTAAATAATTATTATATTTCATAATAGAATTTTTATCTTCAGGTAAATATAATATTCATAAATATAGAAAATTAATAAAATTAAAATTTTAATTAATAAATATGATAATTATATTATTAATTGTTAATTTATATAATATATATCTACATAGTTAGTGTTTATATATTTTATATAATATATAATAAAAATTATTGTTTATATATTTATATGTAATTTTAAAATTAAATTTATTTTAAAAAAGTGAAATTGTATATTTTAAAAAATTATTTAATAAAAAAAATTAAATTATTTATTCAATTCATAAATCGTTCAACAATCCTCGTAAAATTTCCTAATATACACTAATTAAATTATTTTAGTAAACATCAAATAAGAAATTTAAATATTTATATAGAGAATAATTTAATAGATAAAATTTACAAGATTCGTTTAATGGTTTTATAATAATCTCATAGATATTTTTCTTTATTTTATTTTTATTTAATATTAAAATCATAACAAAAATATTAATTTATATATAATAATTATATAAATTAATTATTAGTAAAGTTAATTAATTATTGATTTATATATATCTATTTATAAATATTCTATATTATAATATTAAACAATTGAGGAGGATTATTAAATGTGTTGGTGGGATTACACGCCTAAAATAATATCTTGTTGGTAAATATTCGGATATTACTAAATGTCTAAAGGTTTCTTAAGAAATTCATCATGTAATAAAAGAAGAACTTGATGACAAAAAAGAAAAAGTATAAACAATAACGTGAAATGCATGATAGGTGGAGCTCTAGAGAACCAGTCTATGATGAATTTGAAGGGTGTGGTGAAGATCCAAATGTTGATGAATTTTTAACAGCTCTTAGTGTCTCTTGAACTCAATATGAATATGAGTGGCGTATGCAATATAGTGGTGCTAGTGGAAGTGACTCAACTGCTGTAGCAATATTAGAGAGAAGTGAAAGTGTTCATGTTACTTTAACACAAGGTAGTATTGGTCGTTTTTTTCTTCTATGGGACAAAGACGTGCAATTGATATTGCTAATATTGATCCATAGACTTTCTAGAACAAGCTAATAAACAGACTAGGATTAATGATATTTATACAAGGGAGAAGAAGAAATCAATAGATCAAAGTATTATTAAATTTTTTCATTTCAATTGAATTCCTCCCAATGCAGCAAATAACACATACTACCACAGCATGATGTCTAACATTCAAAAATATGGACTTGGTATTCAACCTCCGACTGCATATAAAATTGCTAGTCCGTATTTAAATGAACAAGTAGAGGAGATCAAGACTTAGATCCTATCATGCAAGAAGCAATGATGCTTATATGTAGTTATATTAATGTGTGATGGTTGACAGGACTTATATGGATGAGCATTATCAATTTTCTACTATACTACAATAGAAAGGTGATATTTCATAAATCTGTTGATGCAACTGCAAATTATCATGATATGATCTTATACATATCATTTGATGTGATAATGTAGTTCATGAGATTATATGTGTAAAACATATAGTGCAAGTAATTACATACAATGATACCAACTTCGAATATTATTTTGGATGTCGAATATTATTTTAGCGCAACACACTATATTGATTTGATGATGACGGATATTGGTAAACTCAATATAGTAAAGAAGGTAGAAGGTCAATCGTTAATAAAATTCATTTATAATCATCATTGTGTTCATGAATTAATGTGGAAATTTATTAATGGAGAGATTTTGTGACAATGAGCAACTAGGTTTGCAACTCACTTTCCGTTATTTCTGAAAAAAATTGAATCGAAGGCCATGTTCACTTATGAAGATCGGGAAATCTCTTCATACTCTAGTATTACTTAAAGTAGAGAGGTACAAAAAATTATTATATCTATTAGATTTTAGAGTTATATTATAGATATTCTTATAGCAGTAGAATCCTTATACGTCGTTCTACGTACAGTTGATATGGACAATGTTTATTGTCTAATTTATGAAGCAAAAGAGGAAATTAAGAGACATCTATAATCACCAACCAAGTATCAACATTATATTGATATAATCACTATAAGATGAAATAACCAAATGAGAAAACATATCCATTTGGTAGATGCACATTTTTTAATGAAAAATAATTTTTAATATTGTTATTAATAATTATATATGGTTAATTATTTTAAGTTATTATCTTAATTCGATATATCAATATTGTTATAATCTTGCCACAAATGAAGATCTATTAGTAGCTTTAGAAATGTAATATCAAGACTAAAAAAAAAGAGAATTAGTTGTCGAGGCTATTAAAAAGTCGATTATTTCAAAGATCTATTAATAACTCTCAGAATTGTAATATCAAGACTACGAGGCTATTAATGAAAGTCGATTATTTCGAGGGGTAAATGGTTCTTTTAGCGATTCTTTTCTAGTGTCATGCAGATATAAAATAGATGCAGCTAAATATTAAAAAAATTATTACTAATTATTGTCAACAAATATAAATACTATTTTAATTTTATTCGTATTTATCTAACAGCTGAGTGGTGGTTACAATAGGAGCATCAACCCCAAATTTGAAAAAGATTATAGTACAAATTCTCTCATAGACAACGTCTTCAAATGGTTGTGAAAGAAATTGGTCGGTTAACTTTCTCCCTTATTCATATAAAAGTATGAAATTGTCTTTCTTATGATCGCTTGGAGAAGATGGTCTACATTCATTATAATATGCGTCATCAACTAAGAGCGATAACAGAAGAACAAGAACTAGAAAGACAAAGAGTCTAGTAATGTAGATCCATTTGATATTGGTTTTGTCCAAACTGAGGATGATACAATGATGAATAGATGGAGCGTCGTTGAGGCTGAGAATCCATTACTTGATGAAATTGGAGATCCACCACGACCATCTTAATTTCTTACTCACGAGATTAAAAAAATACAATTTAGTGGAGATGTCGGTGAGGAATATAATGATGAAATTTTTGACTAAGAATTTTGATTTTCTAGATTTTGACTGAGACATTCTCAAACATCCCAACCCTAAGCTCAACCAAAGTCCGTAGATAAAGACAAAGGTAAAACTTGATGTAATTTTTATAAAGAGAAAAGAAAAATCAAAACCCCTTCTTTTAGGAAATGGATCAATTGAGAATTAATGAAAATCCACTTGATGTAATTAATGAGAAGTTCGAAATAATTATAGTGATGTTGATAACAGTACAAGTGCTCATGGAAGTGATGATAGTAGTGATGCATCTGATGGTGGTAGAACTTATGTTTCCCCTAGTTTAGTACCAGAGCTTCAGATATATGAGAAAAATTACACATATACAATCCAAGATGATGATCATGAAGCTAGAATTATTAAGACTCAGTATCAACGTTGATATAAGAATGACAAATAAAAGGAAGCTCATAATTATTAAGATACACGGGAGAGTTTAGTTGAGCTTGATTTTGATCGAAGTTCATCATACTCTTAGCCTTCTTATTATAGTTTTGATGCATTATATGATGATCTATCATATCAGAGCTTGGGGATGTATGTTTATCCTTATCCTGTGTCTGTACTAGTTTCAATTCCAGTGGTGTCAGTTCAAATTCAACTTCTATGCTCAATCGAGACATGCTGATGGACATATGAAGAAGTTAATATCAATATTGCATGTCATGGGATGATTATTTAATCTTGGTGTTGGAAAACTATGTAGTTGATCTAACCAGAATATTGCAAGAATCAATACTTCCATCTGATTCACGTCACTCCTTTTGGTATTAGTATGATAACATATTATGATGTATCAATTTTAATGAGTTATTCATATATTAATTTTCTTTAAAGAAAAATATATTTACTTATTTGTGCTTAACATTTATATTTAAAAATAAAAAAACTACCGAAACTGTATCGTTCCGGTGAGGGATCAAAATTCCGGCACAATTCAAAATTTTAAACCATGGTCACAGCTATGTCCTCAGAAGGTGACACCTAGAAAGTAGAATGCGGTTGGTTGTTGGAGAAGCAAATCAAGCATAGATCCTTGCCTCTTCAAGAGTTACAATTGAGAGGAGGGGTGGAGAGAATAACACTATCGGAGAAGAGGAAGTGTCTTGGTTGATGTTGGGGATGGAGAGAGGGTGGAACTGATGGTAATGTTTTTATAAGATGAGGGAGTTGGGTGAGGCCTGCAGTGGAAGGTGTAGGTTTATGTGTTGTGGTGTTGGTGCATAAGGAGGCAGTAGTTGCTAGGAGGAAACTTTGAGAAAGAGAAGAAAAAGCACATGATGTGAAAAAATATCAAACAAGGGGTCGGGTTTAGGCTTTATTACCACTTGATATAGCAACATGGAGGAAAAACTCACAAAGAGAACAAAATTTTTATTTAAATTGACTATAACTCAACAAAGAATTGAGGTTTCTTCATTACGCATCAACACTGCACTAGTCTCCTAAAATGTTGGTTATAATAATCCATTTTCTAAAATTACTTATTCTCACTATAAGCCTAGTATAAGATAACTTATTCCTTCAAGAACCAATTTTCTGAACAAGATTTAAATTTACCTAGTTTGTTATGCCTAATAAAAAATAATCCTTTTCAAGTTATAAGAAAAATAAAAATTTCCATATTTTAAAATTTTCTAATTATTCCTGCATCAATTATACAGCTATGATAAAAAATTGTTTGCTTAAGTGTTAGTTGATATATCATAACTGGTATACTTCCATACCAAATTGTTTTATACTAAAATGTGGATATAATTGTTTGAAATTAATTCATCGTTCATTACATTTATGGTTCTTTTTTCTTTCATTCTTTTGCAATCTGATTCTTTTTCTTATAAACTATGGTGTGGCTAACAGGGTTCAGTTCTAGGTGTTGAGGTCGAGGTTGGTGGAAGATCATACTATACTCAGGTGATTGAACAGCGAGATTGCGACACAGAAATAACTATTGAAAATGAGGGTGGTGGCTTCCTGAAACACCAAATGTTTTACTTAATAATACCCCAGGTAATTCGGCCATAGGCATTGAGTTATTTTTCTGACCATATATGTGCTCTTTTTAGAGGTTAAATTACTAATGCAAATAGCTTTTATTATTCTCCTTTGTAAAGGTGAATGGTGGATCTGACCTTTTTATCAAAGCAATATGGTCTCAGAAATTGACTTATAATAATGGCAGCCAGTTCTTGGTTAGAATACCATTCAACTTTCCAGAATACATCATTCCATTTTCAAAAATTTTTGCAAAACACGAAAAGATTCAATTAAACATCAATAGTGGTTTTGGCAAGGAGCTTCTGATCCAGAAGATAAGCCATCCTTTAAAGGTAATAGCATGGTATGTAATTAAACATTGGAACACATGGTCTTAATCAAGTCTGATAGCAATGTATCTTTTCATTCTCCAGGAAAATGACCGCCAAGCAGGAAAACTAAAATTTTTATATGAAGCTGATGTAGAAAAATGGTCGAATAATGATTTTGAATTCTCTTTTAGTGTGAGTTCATTCACATTTTTATATCTTTAGTTGTTTCTTTCTTTTTCAATTTGATGTTTTCATAATAAACCTACAAGTATCATTAATCAAGCTTTCTTACCTTAATTCCATTAGTTGCTAACTGGTTTAGTAGTTGTCTTCTCATGTTATTTGTTTTATTATTTCTCAAAATTTATGGAACCATAGTTGTAATCAAGCTCTCATGCTCAGTGCAATTTGGGGTCACATGGATTTGAAAGTAAATGAGCAGAAACCAAATAATTAATAGAGCTAACAAATCCTTTAACTGATTAACAAATAGAGGATAATTGACATGTAAACTGTATTATCTAACAAAATTGCCATGCTTTTTTTTGTCTCTTATGAGCTAACACATGTTTGTCTGAACTATGGTCGATAATAGTATATGTTAGAAGTATGACAAAAAAAGCATGGGATTGTTTCAATGATGGATTCAGTGATAATGTGCAGAAAACAGCAATACAAATCTCCTGCATTCATATTTTTCTTATTTATGTAATTGTGGAATATGAAGGGCAGTCTTGGCGCAACGGTAAAATTACTACTATGTGACCTTGAGGTCACAGATTTGAGTTGTGGAAACAGTCTCTTGCAAAATGCAAGATAAAGAAGTATAATAGATCCAATGTGATCTGACTTTTCCTCAAGACTCCGCACTGACAGGAGCTTCGTGCACTGGATTGTCCTTTATGTAATTGTGAAATATAAAACAACTGAATATTCTGCTTAGTATTTTAATTTTCCCAGTAGACACTTCAGATAAGGAAACAAAAGCAAATTGTTATTGTTTGTTTGATAAGACAATTTTTTTTCATTTTTGTCTTGTGCAGGTTTATCCAAATCACTTGTCTGGTGGTTTACTATTAAAGTCTCCTACAACTCATGATGATGACCAAAGGGATATGTTCTGTTTTTATCTATTTCCCGGAAATGATCAAAAAAGAAAGGTCAATCTCTCTGCATGATTCTGACAATGATCTTTGTACTCAACATAGAAAATAGCTCCTTCTGTTTTGGTTGCAACCTGCCAACATGACATGTCACTTTAAATTATCAATGAGAAACTTTCCAGAATGATTAGTATAGCATTTTTATGTTGGCTTGCATGCCTTTCAGAAGATGCAAATTTTCAAGAGTCCAGTCTTTTTAGACATGGACATGACTATGCTCTTCCAAATATATTATATTAAACATATACAATTACCATCATTTGTGGCTTAATATGACACTTGAGCTCTTCTCCCATAGCTTGATTGTCCAATTTGATGTTGGTACCATTCTACTGATACATGGTTTCAGCATTCACAGGATACAAGAGCGCATGCACACATGCAGAGAGAAATAATCTATTATCCAAACAATTAGTTTTTAAGCAAGAAGGTCAACAAAAGAAAGTACCATAATCATAAAAGAAAAGAAAATATTGCCATATAATAGAAAATTCTAAAAAACTCTGAAAATTGTATGAAAAACTAATTCAGTAGCAAGTGTTTCATAGTACTGGATGTTAACGCTCTGTTTGGATTGGGTGAGAGAAGGTTCATTAATGGAAGGGGAAGAGAAGTATTTATATTCTCTTTGTTTGGGAGGAACGGAAGGTTCATTAACATAACATATGTTATCTTGTTTGAGAGGAAAGGGAAGAAAATGAAAGTTAAATATATAAAATTACAAAAATACTTTACTTATTAAAATAAATCTACATGTGAAAAAAATATATATAGCTTATTAAATCTATGGATGTAAATTCTTGTCAAAATCACCTTGTGGGACCAACTAAAATTAATATTTACAACTTAAATAAATAAAAAAATTTAAAGATATAATGAGTGGATATACAATAAGCATGCGAAATATAAAATCTGTACACTTTAACAAAGGATAAATCAGTATTTTATATATATTTTTATAAAAATTTACTGATATAAGAAAGGAGTGAAAAGATCGTCCTCCATGAGAGAAATTTAAAAAATTTAGATTAAATAAATTAAATAAGTTATTTGAGAATTAATATTTTAAAATAGGGATAAAATTGGAACAAATAATATTTAGAGTTGTCTTTCCTTTCTTTACACCATAAATTGGAATGTAAGAAAATCTTCCTTTTCATAGGTAAGGAAGGTTAAAACTTATCCTTCCCTACTCTTCCCTCCTCTTTCCTCACTCCTTTCCAAACAGGTTCAAAGTTTCCTTCCCCTTATTTACCCTTCCTTCCCCTTTCGTCACCTCCTCCCAAACAAAGCATAAAGTACTGTAGGGTCTAAAGGATGTCCACATCTCCACAATGATATGATATTGTTCACTTTTGGCTTAAGCCCTCATGGTTTTGTTCTTGGGCTCTCCCCAAAAGGTCTCATTCCAATGGAGATACTTTCCATCCTTTTAAACCCATGATCTTTCCCATGTGTTTTAGATGTGGGACTATGTTTGCACCCTTGCAACCCAACAATCCCCCCCTAAAACAAAGGACCACTGGAAGCTCCCCTACCATTTCTCATGGTCCGACTGCCATTTCTCATGGTCCGGCTGCCATGTCCTCATGGTCCGGCTGTCATATCCCTCATGGTCCGGCTGTCATGTCCCTCATGGTTCGAGCCTCCCATACTTCCTTTGTTTTTCCCGAGGACCCCATATGGTTAGATCTGGATCATGGTTCATCCGGCGGTTAGTCCGGTGAAGAGCGACCTCGCTCTGATACCAATTGTAGGGTCTAAAGGATGTCCACATCTCCACAATGATATGATATTGTCCACTTTTGGCTTAAGCCCTCATGGTTTTGTTCTTGGGCTCTCCCCAAAAGACCTCATTCTAATGGAGATACTTTCCATCCTTTTAAACCCATGATCTTTCCCATGTGTTTTAGATGTGGGACTATGTTTGCACCCTTGCAACCCAATAAGTACATCTAGGGACTTGACTCTATGCTTTACATTGTCTTTAGTTGATTTGTAGGTGTAGGTAAATGTACATATTAAAATTGTAAATAAGTTTGATAAGAGAGCTTCCTTGAAGAAAGAAACATACAAATGCATGAATAGGGATGGTACATGTAATCATGTCAAAATCATCATATCAATAACCCAAACTCTCAGATAAGGAAACTATACTACTCTTATCAAACCAAAGGTGCACTTTGTTTGCTATGCCAGAATAGCTCTCTTGACCAAGGCTGTCAAGGATTGTAAGATCAGAGAGTAGATCCTACAACTAGATTAAAATATTTTAGAACTATATTTGACTTTTATAATTCATCTTGTGTATTAAATTTCAAAATACAATATCAATACAAACATCTCAAACAATATCCAATATGAAGGATGCCTCTCCGCGACCTCTTGATGAAGTCGCGAGGTTGCGTCTACCTCTGTGATCGGTGTTGATCGGCAAACGAAATGAAAAATTCCACCTGTGATGACCTGCATGATATGATATTTTATTCCAATGCGAACAAACCTCAATATTTTGATGGTTGCATTCAAGTTTGCTTTTGCGAACTTCAAATTTCTTGTACATTTTCTATGAGAGCGTCCATTGTTGGACTATGTGGATGATCGAGAGAGTAACACAAGAGGAGGGTGAATAACATTTCAAATAGGTTAATTTTATAAAACAAAATTAGCGTAGTGTAGCGGAAAATAACATGTGGCCCATTGCGTTGGGGTGGCATGGCACTCTAGGGTGCACTGAAGGATCCTAAATGACTTTTTTTGTCCATATTTGAGATAAGAAACACCCTCACTCACATCACTTACACTTGCACATAGGAATGTTATGGATCTTATATGACTATTACTTGTTTAGTTCTAACATCAATCTTGGGATAACTTGCTAAGGAAGCTAGAGGAGGTAAGAAGGTGTTCAACCCAAGTTTCACATTGAGAAATGAGCCAACGCTCACCTTCATAGCTCTACCTAGATCTTTCACATCTAACCCTCCCCACCCTCAATGCAAGGGGAAATAATTGACCTGGTAACCACTTGTTGTAGTTGTTTGTGCGAAATCACAAGTGCATGACTATTATCAAGTAATAAAATATTATCCTCTGGGATGACGTTGTACTACCAGTTACGTACAAATTATGCTATTTGGACGAAATCAGGACAAAGGAATAGCTATAATAAGAAATTAAATCAAACCAAGGGAATTGAATAGCAAACTGATTAGGAAACTAAATTTCAAGACAAATTCTAGGATTTCGATTTCACTACGATTAGTATCAACAATTCAATTATGATTCCCTCTCTTACAATGTTAGATTCTTCTTGAAGGTGAATTATCTCGAAATACAACGATATGTTTATCCCGACTCAATTCCTATTCTCATAGTAATCGAATCAGATTAAACCCTTTAAGATCTTTGATAATTAACACTTGAGAGAATTTGAACTATACTTTCGTGATAAAAACTCAAGTTCAATTCTAAAATTTTGAGACTAAGGTTCACCTCTCAGTTTGCCCCTTAATTTTTAAGTCATGCAAACTATTGGGCACACTAGAATTGAATCAAGATATCATAATATTAACAAGAGGAAAAAAAATCAAACTTCAATGTCGATATGTTATCGGACTACTCATCCTAGAATAAAGAAATTACTTCATAACAGTGAAGCTACAATCCATTGAAATCATTAATAGCATTCTACAATCTGAAAATAAGGATTAAGAATAAAAAAAACTTAGATTGTAGATGTTTATTGATGCCTCTGGAAGATCTCCACGTGCTTTTTGATATTCGAAATCTCTTGGCTTCTTCATTGTCTTGGATGTGACCTCCTCTTTGATCTCCTATCACTCTAGTACCTCTAAACGGCCACCCTTTGTTTTTTTTATAGTCTCAGAATCCTAATAGAATTTCCTAAGTAAAAGGGTGGCGTCATCAATTTACCCTAACGATCCACGGTCGTGGAACACTCCACTGGCTGGCCATGGATCATTCTGTCTAGTCTCTTCACTTCACTTAGTATCATCCACAGTCATAGTGGCTACTAAGCCATGGTTCTTGTGGCATGCTCCAATTGATGCTCCACAAGCTGATTTGACTTCCCGGATGATCCACGGTCGTGGAACTTTCCACTGGCAGGCTGTGGATCATTTTGTCATGTGTTTCCTCAAATTTAGCATCTCCAAGTATGTTCCAACGCTAAGATCTTCATTTTCTATCAATACAAAATGCAAACTGCAATCATCCGAACTAAAAATATAAAATAAATACAAATGTTAGAAGTTTACACAAAATATGTTCATATAATACAATAAATGTATGCTAAATAAGATAAAAAATATATATGCATAATACACACACATCAGTATCCTGCCAAGATAAAAGGGATGCAACCCACGACACCCATGGCGTGGCATCCTATGGTGGACTGATGAATCCCAAATGTCTATTCCCTGTCTATAGCTAATGTCAACCTTGATATGGGAAACAACCTTGCTCTCTTCACTCACACCCACATGAGGAAATGTAGTGGATCTCATATGACTATTACTTGTGTGGTGCCATCATCATTCTTGCTCACATTACTTGCTAGGGTCCTAGTAGCAACTGGTTCCTTATACATGGATACTAAGACCTTGGGAAATGAGAGCACTCCTTGTTTTTTGGGGACCTCTCCGAACCACCATTGACTAATAAGCTACACTTGAAGCCTTGCTTCACTACCTCAAACACAACCCCTAGCTCAAAGTTACAAATCCAACTGATTGATCATAAGACCCCACTTTATGTGTATGATCTGACCTTAGCATTATGTAATGTTAATATAATCATTTTAAATACTATCATTTCAGTATCGAAAAAAATACAATACAATTTTTAGTGTTATAGATGAATGGTCATTGTAAGATTGATTTATTAAAACAATAATTAAAAAAATCATTAAAAAATCTCATTTGATTTATTTTTTAAATATCTAATTGAGTATATATATATTCTATCCAAGGTTTAAAGTTTCGACCTAATTAGGAGTTTTGGCTATGGACCAGAATGATTCTATTTTAGAACAGTATCATTTAGTTTCGATGAGGTGTTAGGTGCTTTAGGGAGGAGGAGGTGATAAGGTGAAGGAAGTGGTGTATGAGCTGAAGGAAGAGGAGTCATGGATGTATCTCAAAGAAGTCTCACTGCTTGAACCCTAGCTTCTCACATGCAATGTCAAGATGCGTCTCTGCTTGTCATGTTGAACAGCTTTGGTGGACTACTTAGTCACTCGGGTGTCTCTGGCCTTGGAGGATTACTTCGCTGTTCAGAAAATAAATAAGCCCTAGCATTGGCAGGCTGGTTTGTCCTTCGTTGTCTCATGCCTTTTTGTGCCAGTTGGAGGGTTGAACGAAATCTTTTGCCCATGCCAACCAACAGGAAATGAAACTTTAGATCTCCATACTATGGAATTGGTATCCAACGGTAAGTAGACATAGGATAAATTCAAAAATCCAAGCCAACTTAGATTCTACTTGGGATTTGGTTTGTTTAGGTCACTTTTGGCTGTAAGATCTTGAGGTCCAGATCGCAATCTTACTATGGTGCACAGAGAACATCTTCAAATATAAGTTACTTCTAAACAATTTTAGCACCTCATTTATGTTATAGCTTCTATTTATCATAGAGATGCATGAGCTAAGAATTTCAAAAGTCATGCGCATTGTAATGGAACTTTACATCTTAGGAAACATTTTTAAATATTAAATTACTTTTAAATAATTTTTATTTGTAGATGTTTCATGCAGTTATTATGTAAATGAGTAAATTTTCTTCATCATTTGTCTCTAATGCAATAGGAATTCAAAAAAGAAATTGTATTTGTCGTTGATGTAAGTGGAAGCATGCAAGGGAAACTTATTGAGAATGTTAAAACCGCATTAGCTGCATCACTATTAGAGCTCCATCCAGGCGATCTCTTTGATATCATAGCATTCAATGACGAGTTGTATTCTTTTTCACAATGTTTGGAGCATGCTACTGAGGATAGGATAGAAAGTGCTATCCAGTGGATGAACACAAAGTTTATTGCAGACGGTGGAACAGACATTATGCACCCCCTAAAGGAGGTAATTTCTAGCTTAAGACAAATTTGAGCATTACTGTATGTTTGCCAATTTGTTCGAATTATACGGAATCAGGATGAGTTTCAATTGCTTGTATCTTACAACTTTATGTTGTTTTCATTTTTGTAAATACTGTAAATAATGCATATTGATTGTTCTTATTTTTTTGCATAGGCAATTGGTTTATTATCAAGTACAAAAAACTCACTTCCACAAATCTTTCTCATAACTGATGGAGCTGTTGAAGATGAGCGCAACATTTGTCGTACTATTAGAACTTATCTTGCAAATAGTGGATTTGTGTCTCCTAGAATTTCGACTTTTGGTATTGGTATGTTAGCTTTTCTACATGAATACCTTGTCAAATTTGCTATATGATTTTATGGGAATATTAACTGCTCCTTCCTGTTTCTCATCGTTTAGCACATTTGACACATTAAAATAGAATCAGGAAAGTTTTCAGGAATGAAACAACCTCTTTGTTTTGATTTTGATTTTGAATTTTTTTTCCCTTGATCGTGTGGGATCTCTTAGCTTTGCATGAACTTATTAAGAATATGTTGTGCTTTTTATTTATTTGAAGCTTTGCTATTATTCTAAGGTAACATCGATTGAGGTTGCTGATATCACCCACTTTGGCTCTTACCTCTTTTGGAATCTATGTTTTATACATTGTATCTTTCAGCTTTGAAATACTGTTCTGTTGAGTCTCTAGCTTTTACTAATTTAGGCTCTTGTTTCTTAGGTTCTTATTCCAACCATTACTTCTTGAAGATGTTGGCATCTATTGGGAGGGGGCAGTATGATGCTGCATATGATGCTGGTCAGTTGTTTTCATATTTGACAATGTCCTTCAGACAACAACAATTTGATTTAGTCATCAATTTAAAGTTGTAAACAATATCTGTGTAAATTGTCCATGATTTAAAGCAAGGATTGAAATCTCAAGCCATATCACACGATACTGACGAAAAATTTTGTTTTGTCGACGGACCGGCATTGGCACAAGCGTTCCGACCGGGATACCGTCCGAAAGCGTCGCCCGAGTCGAGCAACGCCTTCGGAGGCGTTGCGTTGGCCCGAAGACGTCGCGCGACCTCGACAATGCCTCCGGAGGCGTCGCGCTGCCTCGACGATGCCTCTGGAGGTGTTGCGCGACCTCGACGATGCCTCCGGAAGCATCACACGGGTCACACACGCCCCTGTCGCGCGTGGACAATCACGATTCCTTTTTTAACTTAGGTTTAATAAAGATTTTAATAATCAATTCCTAACTATAGTTGGGGATAATTTAAATAGACTTAATTAAAACTCATAAAATTATCCTATTATTTTTAAAAAAAATATTTTATTTTTATTTTTAAATATTTAGATTAATTTTTTTTATTTTAGTTAATATATTTTATATTTTATATTTTAAAAATACCGAAATTATACCAGCACGGTACGATATGATATTGAAACTGTATCGTTCCGGTCAAGGTTTAAAATATCGAGCCATGTCGGATGGTACAACTAATATTTATTGTTATACTCCCACATCGAGATGTGAAATGATATTGTTTATCCAGATAGTTCAAGCAAAAATCAGGAATAGGGAGAGGAAGAAATAAATTGACTAGCAGACAAGAAGACATATCTAGTCAAGGGAGATAGAGGCATTGAGGAAGGTGTAGAAATGAGATGGTGAATAAAGGTGACAGTATGGAGTTGTGGTCGTGACACGTCATGCGACAGAATCACGTTACGACTTCTTATTCAACTAGGTATTCTGTGGAATTAAATGACTATATAATAGATATATTAATTAACTAATATTTATAATATATATTTACATTAATTAACATATTTATATTAACATTACTTATACTAATTTATTCATATAGAACTTCGAAGTAAATAAGTTTTGAAACCATATTGACACATACAATTTCGAAACTATTTTGAAACTATATTGAAAGACTAGAGTTTAAGATTTAAACCTTGAAATTGGCTTCTTTCCAAGGTTTAAGGTTTCATTTCATACTTATCAGTATGGATGAAATTTGTTGCATGCACCGACCGATACAACATTGGATTTGGCACAAAGCCAAAGAGGAGAAGAGAAAAATTTTATCGGTGATGATGGAACGGTGAATAGAAGTTTCTTCTCTCTAAAACTCTAGCAGTGCTGAGCCTCCACGAGGGCGCAATGGCCTCACTTGGCTGCAAGACCTTCGCGAGCCTATAGCTGCCCGTGGCGACCAAACGAAGGCGTAAGGTGGCGGTGGCCTCTTGGTCGCGAGGCCACTGCAGCTCACCTTTCTGTTTTTTTTAATCTCATTTCTTTTTTTTGTTTTTCTTTTTTATTAATTACTTTCCTTTCCTCAATGTCTTTCCACTATTTTCTTCTACCTTTTCCTTTCCACTATTTTCTTTTTTTTTTCCTTTCCTTTCCTACTAATTGATTACTTTCCTCTTTCATATTTATTTTCTTTCCTACTAATTCTTTTCCTTTTCTATTAATTTTTTCCTTTTTCTCTTTCACTAAATTTTTTCTCGTTTCCATTTTTTATTTTATTTTATTTTTTCATTTCCTCTTTCATTTATTAATTTTTTATTTACTTATGTTCCTTTTTGTTTCCCCTAATATACAAGAATCTTTTCTTTTTCTTTTTAGACTAATAATTTTTTCCCATAAAGATTAAAAAAATAAATATAATATAATTAATTTTATAAAATATACTATTATTTTAATTATATTTTGAATTAAATTATTCTTAATCATATAATATAGTTTTATAATATAATATAATTCTTAATCTTAATCTTTACTATATTTTTTATTTAAAAACCATCGAAACTAGACACGGTCTGATATGATACCGAAACTGTATCATTCTCGACCATAAACTGAAATTTCGATACAGTTCGAAATTTTAAACCTTGCTTTTTTCTACAATTGGTATAAGTGGCTAGCCACTCACATTAACTTGGTATAAAGATTCTATATTCAAATAGTTTTGATTAACCAAGTCCAGCATATTCATATATACTTGGTGGGGAGCCACGAGTTTAACAATATAAAGTATATTAACAATTGTCTTTTCTAATCCCTTGAGCTTTTGAGATACATGGTTAACATTTAGTGTAACTCACTGCATAAAGTGGCTCCCTATATGTGCCAACCATTTCAATTATCATGTTTTAGAGGTCTTTAGGTTAAAAGGTTTTCAAGTAATCATATGATTCTGGTCTCTTTCATTGAACACATCACCGACCTCTTGCGCTTGGCTATGATTCTCAATTTTGATATACAGTGGTGTGAAATATTTGAATTAATTGACTGCTAGTTAATAAGCTTTCTTGAAGTGCATAGGGATGCCATCTTTTTGTTAGAATCAAGGTGATGAGAATGAATAAAAAATGTTCTAACTGTGTTATGAAGGAAATGGATCAGAAAATGCTTCTAACATTTTGAAGACCAACTACTCGTTTGGGTAGTCATATCCAAAATTACATTTATCATGAAGATCAATACTTGCTTTTTTAGACCTAGGAAATTCCAATGGATATATTTTTGGATCAGAAAGTAGCTTATAAACTTGTATGGTTCCGTATAATATTTTGCAGACCAACTACTTACTTGGGTAGCCATATTTGAAAATTACATCATCATGAAGATCAATATTTGGCTTCCTCCTAGGAGACTCCAACGGGTACATTTTGGTTTACATCTAGTAGTTTACACAATCGTTGACAAAGTAGAAACTAGAAACACCCTAAAAATACAAATTCTTTGTCTATTTATATAAAGGCAACCAACCTAATAGCTGAAAACTGTTAAATTGTTTTACAACAAAGATCAATTGACTACTATTAGGATAGTTTATGAATATATAGACAGAAATATTTAAGTGTTCAACATTGGTGAATGGACTTGAGATTACTATTATGTTATGATTACATATTTACTTGGATTTTTTCTTATGAGCAATGATTTTATATTCCTTAAGTTCTCTCTAAGTTTGCCTTGGGTCAATGTTAATTGCATATTATGCTCCTATTTAGATTCAACTAGAACACGTATCCAGAAGTGGTTTAATAGAGCTTCATCCACCATTGTTGCAAATCTGATGATTGATATATCCAGTGATCTTGATGAATTTGAGGTATGTTCTACAAATTCAGGAGATTCATGTGAGTCCCTTATAATTAAAAAATTGGTATAGATGTAGAGAAACTTTCCTGTTTACTTAGTGTGAGATCTTCAAATTGTTATCTTTGATATTCTGCAAACCTGAATTATACTTGATAGTCCATAAACGTTGTTCTTTCGAATTATGTAATATCATGATTTTATTATTCCAGAGTTTTAATTGATCGTCTTTGTTGATGCATTATGTTTTTCTTACTAGTGTCAAGATAAATTTGTCAGCAATGCCAAATTATTAGAGTCGTGGACTCGAAAAGATTATGTGAAAGCATGGTTTAAAATCTTATGTCATCCTAGAGTTTTGGTCTCTCTTCAAAATGGTATAGTTTTTAGACAATGTTTGATGTATCAAGCCATACCCAACACAACTGATGCATTTGGTTCTAATGGTAGATTGACATAGGGTACTTGCCAACACACCCTTGTGCGGTAAGGATTATTCCCTTGATTGAGTCACACATGGTGTCGATCAACATGTGTTCTCGGCTGACATCCACTGTAATGAAAGGAATTGATTTGATTCCTTTTGTAGTTCACAGGATCAATTGTGGGGAGGAGAATAGAGATATTTACCCTATAAATTAAGGTTAGATTAATACCTAGTGCCATCAAGCAACAATCAACGACAAAGAGGAAGTGTTGGGCATTGGAGGCAATGACAACTCAAAGAAAGAGGCGGACAAACCTAATAAAAAAATGGAGAAGATCTTGTTGCCATCTCTATTAGAGTAATAGAGGGGTGCAATGGTCAATGGAGTCGCCATTAATGGTGGGAGGTTTTGTAATGTTATTTGGGATTTAGAGATGTTATGGAATTTATAATTCTTCTATTAAAGTGGTATAGTATTATATATAATAAATAAATTATAATATATTTGTTTATGATATATGTTAAATTGTCTCATATTTAGCGTTGTTTATGGGAATAACAATAAATCATGTTAGGACGTTGAGGATGATAAGCACATGAAGGAATAATCTGAATGAGCTAGAATCCTCTAGCGGCGTCAACCTTCAGCTACTACCTTGGAAATGACCTTGTGCAACAAAGTTTTATGAAGACTTCCTGGAAACCTCCTAGAAACGTGGAGAGCTGCAAAGGGAGTCTCTTCAAGCAGAGAGATTCCCTTCTCTGTCGAGATTGTAGCTGAAGAAAAACTTAGTAACTTCCATCTATATCGGTTCGAGAATGCCTCTCGAGTTGAGGTGCTCGAGCTGTCGGGCTACATGGAATACTTAGAATACTGAGCTATGTGAAGGTGACTCGGAATGTCAGGTTGTATCTATTGCTCAAGCTACAAAGGTGGATGGGGTACTCAAGATGCGGACTCAGGAGTCTGAGCGAGTTATGAATTAGATTGAAGCCATGTGTGTCAAGCCTACGAGCTTCGTAAGTTAAGCCACTGACCTATAAGGGGATCACTATCCCAGTATCAATGATCATAAGTTAAATAATCTCATGTTTTTATGAACTTCAAAACACCTTCATTGCTATAATAAATTTAATTAGTACTTGTGAGTTGTGACACATTTAGTTATTTAAATATATCAACAAAAATATTTAATTTTTGGCTAATATTTTTTACCAAAATATTTTGTTAAGCTTAACAATTTTTGGCTAAAATAATTATAATTATTAATATATAATATATTGTTATATCAAATTGATTAATAAATAAATTGTAGCTTATTTGTTAAAAAGCAAAATTCTGTAACGTCGATGATATGACAATACAAGAAATGGCAAAAGTGGAAGTTCAACAAAAGGCGAGCATATTATAGATTTGACATTAAGAAATTGGAATAATTGCATCATTTTCTTGGTTTAGAAGTGATGAATATAGGAACAAGACTATCATTCCAAGAAGTTTGTTGAACAATATGCAATATTCCTTTTAATGCAACATAAAGCTAAGGCATGAAGAAGGATTACTCTTCCCAAATCTAAACTTTATCATGCTCTGGTTGGAAGTCTTTTATACTTGACTATAACAAATATACTTCTTTCTCAATCAGATATATTAGTATTTTTATGCAATCTCTATGAAAGCCTAACTTGGAAGCTACAAGCTAAGGCATGAAGAAGGATTTCTCCTCCCAAATTCTAAACTTTATCATGCTCTTGTTGGAAGTCTTTTATACTTGACTATAACAAGGTCATATGCTGCTTTTTCAATCAGATATATTAGTATATTTATGCAATCTCTACGAAAGCCTAACTTCGAAGCTGCAAGTTGAATTTTAAATATGTAACTAACTTCATATTGGGCTTATTCTTTAAAAAGAATACTAATGGTCCCTTAATTGGATTCACATATTCTGACTTTGGTGGAGATTTGGATGATAGAAGGTCTATGTCTTTGTGGTGATATTAAATCGAGTCAATTTGAGTGATGGTGAAAGAGTATCTTGTGGTGTAGCAAGGAACAAAATATAGTGTCTTTATCAACTACTAAGTAGAGTACAAAGTTGTTGTACTTGCTATTTAGGAATGTGCAAGGACTTGGTGATGATATATATATTCCTGTATATAAGCCAATTGCAATTTTTATGGACAATTAAAGTGCTATCAAACTTGCAAATAATCCTATATGTCATGCAACAATTAAACATATTGAGTTTCATCACTTTATTCCCAAAAAGTTTTTGATGGTACTATTAATGAAATGGAAGATTGTAGCAAGGAGAATATTGCATATGTTTCACTAAAGTTCTTCCAAGTGGACAATTTGAGTTGCTTTGAAATAATCTTGGACTATTTTTTTAAAATCAAAGTGGGGGAGTGTTGAAATTTAAGTTGATTTCTTTCGCTACAAAAAAACCACCTTTTAGGGACGAATTTTTGCGACGAAATATTTTTGTCGCAAAATTACAATCAATTTTGTGATGAAATTTGGTTTCGTCGCAAATTTGAGAAGAAACTAGCAACGAATAATAATTTGTTGCAAAATTAGCAACATATTATTTTCGTTGCAAATTTTGTAGCTAAAAAAATTTTGTTGCAAAATTCGTTGCAAAATGGCGACGAAAATACTGTTCGTCGCCAATTTACGACGAAATATGTATTTGTCGCCAATTTTAATAAATTGGTGACGAATCACGGGTTCGTCGTAAATTTTGGCAACGAACACGCTGTTCGTCGCCAAAATTAGCGATGAATTTGGTGACGAAAATCTTTCACCGCCAAATTTTAACCATAAACCGTAGATCTGAAAATCACGGGTCCCTTCTCTTCTCGCGTTCGGTTCCCTTCTCGCCTCCGCCATCTCCAACCGCGCCAATCTTGTCGATCTTGCCGGATCTCTCCAAACAAGGGTGCCTCCTCGCGTGGTATGCTTTCCCTTCCTCCTTCCTCCTTTCCTCGCGTGGTATGCTTTAGTTGACCAACGGGATGAATTTTTTTCGCCGTCGGCCCTCTGCAGGGGCGAGTCGCTGCTACAGGCCGACCCCTGGCAGCTGCGGTCGCAGTCGCTGGCCGCGCGGGGCCACGCGGCCGCGCTGGCCGCTGGCTGCTGGCCGGTGGTCGTGCCAGCTGGTTTACAATTTTTTAATGTTGATTAAAGTGTTGATTAAATTAAAGTGTTGATTAATTTTTTAATGTTTCTGCAGGTTTATAATTTGCGTGGACGAAAATAATTGGAGAGATACTCGTATTTGTTTACCGGCTTGAGGTATATTTATAAGTATAGTTATTTTAGAAATTTGAATAGTTATTAGTTATAATTGTATTTATTTTAATGTTAATATTTATTATTCTAATTTAGTTTGAATTAATTTATCTAAACCATAAACCCTAAAAACCATAAAATCATAAACCCTAAATCCTAAACCCCTAAACAAAACCTTAAACCCTAAACCGTTAATCGTAAACCCTAAACTTGTAAATCCTAAATCCTAAACCCTTAAACCCCTAAACCCTAAACCTGAACCCTAAACTCCTAAATCCTTAAACCCTAAATCATAAACCCTAAACCTGAACCCTAAACCCCTAAATCATAAACCCTAAACCCTAAAATCATAAACCCTAAACCTATAAACTCCTAAACCCTAAACCCTAAACTCCTAAACCCTAAACCCTAAACCCTAAATCGTAAACCCTTAAACCCCTAAACCTAAATCCTAAACCCCCTAAATCGTAAACCCTTAAACCCATAAAACCCTAAACCCGAAACCCTTAAACCCTTAAACCCCTAAACCCCTAAACTCTAAAATCCTAAACCCTTTTTATTTTAATGTTAATGTTTATTATTCTAATTTAGTTTGAATTAATTATACTTATTTAATTGATGAAGAGATATGAAATAAATTGTATTTAT
>NW_027433276.1:0-2450 GCF_044706935.1 Curcuma longa
GCAGTCCCTCGACGGATGGATGGATCTTTGAAATCTTCTCTGGATAGCTGCCCGTGTCCTTAAACTCACCTCCCAAGAGCTCCCGCCCCCTTCAGGGTTTTTGTGAGAGGGGTTGTTGTCCCCAGATGCCACACGGTCGTACCTCATGGCACGGCCGAAACATGCCTGCGCGTTCCGTCACACAGCTGTGCCTAATAGGCACGACCTTAAACAGGTTTGGATTTATGGGAATTGCGGCACGGTTGTGCCTGCCAGCCATGGTGACAACCCTCATTTTTATAGTTTATTTTGGCTCTAATACTTGATGTTTTTGCTCCTCTCGTTATGTAATTATTACGTATTAATACATTTTACGAATAGGAACTCATTTTGGATTATATTTCTTAATCCTATAGATATGGGGTTGAATCTAATATTTTTATGTATTTTTGTAGAATACTTAAAGAGCCATGAAGTTGGATCAAGTTGGAGCATATTTGACATGTTTAGAGGTCATTTGGAGTGTTTCAGAGGCTACCTAGGGTCGTGTCTCACCTCTCCAGGCCTTGTCTCACAAGGCACGGCCATGTGCCCAAGCCGTGTCTCACAAGGCACGATCATCGTTCCAGGGTTCAAAACACGATCGTGCCTAAGCTGGACTGCTCTATAGACCAAAAGTAAAATGGCCACAACCTTTTTCTCAAATGGAACCACGGGACGTGCCATATACCAAATTGAAGATAACTTCAAGATCTACAACTTTGCTTCAGGGCGTGCCTAAGGATTCCTTCTCTAATCTATGCTAAAAGGTATGGAAATGCCTCTTCCACAGAATGCTTCCAACTCTAGGCTGTGTATTCTACAGAAGGGTACCCTCTCTAGGCCGTGTCTAATAGGCACGGCTGTGCCTATTTTATAGAAAAGTGACTTCTCTAGGCCATGCCTCATGAGTCATGGCCGTGTCTCATATTGCCAAGGTCATGCCTCACTTTTCCATGGCCCAAACACGGTCATGCCTTAGCTGGACTGTCCTGCAGATCAAAAGTAAAATAACCATAACTTTTTGTTCCAATGGAACCACGGGCCGTGCCACCTACCAAAATGAAGATAACTTCAAGATCTAAAACTTTGATTCAGGGAGTTAAAAAAAGTCGGCCTCTAGGCCATGCTAAAAGGCACGATTATGCCTCACTTGAAGAAAACTTCCTATTCTGGGTTGTGCCTAAGAGGCACAGCCGTGCCTAAGAGGCATGATCGTACCTCTTTTCCAGAGGCGTGTTCACTCTGGGCCGTGCCTCTTTTGCAGGGGTGTGCCTTGTCTAGGTTGTGCCTTGAGACACGGTCGTGTTGCGAAACAGTTTTTTGGGGTATAAAAGCTGATTTTTGTGAAGAAAAAAAAGCATTCTTCCCTTTGGACTTGCCCTAGCCGCCACCCACCTTCATTTCTTCACCATCATCTCATCCATCATCCATCCACCAGAAAGAAATCAAAGGGATTTCCGTCTTCAATCTGACCATCTTCCATCTACCGAGGAGTCAACGGGATTTCCTTCTCCTCCATATCATCTCACTTGCCACTTCAACCACGGAGATTGTATCAAAGTTGGGGATTCCTTCCTTCACCGCATCCTTCCGTGGAGTTTTTGTCGCCTCGCATCCATCTCTAGCCAAGGACATAGGGAGAATCATTAGATTTACTTTACTTCCCATTTCTGAGCATAGATTAGACTTTTGGCATACTAAGTGTTTATTTAAATTTCCCTTACAGTTTTGGATGTTGTTTGTCCTTAGATTTCTCTTGCTTGTTTGTTTGTTGATGCACTTATTTTCTTATTGCACTCTTTACTATGTTAATGCAATTTATTCTTGATACTTAGTGTTATTTCCATTATTTAGACTTAGAACTTAAGACAACAACCCCCCATCCAATCCAAAGAGAAAAATCTAAATCCCCAATTGTAATAACCACTAGAATTACCACACATCATCTACAATCATTGGGAAATGGTTGAGACCCTATACTACTTTAGTTATGCGATTCGGTATTAAGTAAGTTAGTGTACTCATTTAGATGACAATCTGAGCATAACATCAATTTTTGGCGCCATTGTCGGGGATTGATAGCGATGTTAGGTAGTTTTAGATTGTTTGCTTTGAATTTTATTTGTCAGGGGTAAAACTGTCCAATTAGTACTAGTTTGTGCTGATTTGTTCATTTTGACTCTGATTGACCTCAAATTTGGTAGGTTGACAGACATGAAATAAGGCCATGAAATAAGGCCAATTTTGCCCAAATTCCTTCATTTAGACCACCTTTTTATTTTTGCAAAAATTTTATTTTTATTTTTCAGTTTCATATTCATCGACTTTTATTGTTGTGGTGGTCACAAAAATTTAAAAAAAAATTATTTGGTGCTTCAGTTCCTTGTTATACTTGAGATTGTTATACATTGTTTCTACACCTAGTTGTC
>NW_027433277.1:0-8106 GCF_044706935.1 Curcuma longa
ATAAATTCGAAGAAATATATAGTAAGGGCGACCAATCAAATCTCGAACGCAAGCGAAGTATAGAGAGGCTTCTCCCTGGTGCATAGTAAATACCCTCAAATAAAATCTAAATTCAGATAAGGAAAGTTGCGCTATCGGGAGAAAGCGACTTATTATTATATTAGTAAGTTCACTCCTTGTAGGGAAAAGATCTGAATCTGCTTTATGCTTCTGTCGGAAAAGATAAGAATCTGCATATTTATTTCGCCCTAAAATCAATATAAATTCCGCAGAGTGACTCCGCTACTTGGCTTTGCTTAATAGGAGCACTCGCTTATAATCACTCATTTCATTTAATTATATAACCTCGCTTGAGTTGAGTGTGCGCTTTGCGAAGAACCGACCTCAAGAAGAGCCGGAATAGAAAGATGAGAGCTGCAAAGGACTTTATTCAAATAGAGTAGATCTTTCCCTTATAAAACTGTAGCACCTTTCATGTCTAGAACTTATATTATAGTAAGGGCATTCGGAGTCTAGAATTTCTTTTCTCTTTCTCTGCGGAACTTATATTATAGTAAGGAAAATCAAGCCTAAGAATCCATTAGTAATAGAATAGTCAGAGTGTAAGGAGCGAGTGATAACGACAAAGAAATTATAGCTATTCAAAATACTGATCTACTTATCAAAGAAATTCAATGCGAACTTATAGTAGATATTTGATTCCTTAGTCGGCTACTTATCGTCGGCTACAACTAATGAATTATAACCTAGAACAGAGGAGCTGCTGCCGGAGTGCTCACTATCTTTCTTGTAGTTTTTCTCAAGTCAAAGTATATATAGTTAGGCCTTTCCTGTAGTTTATAGTTTAGTAGTTATTTCCATTCCCGGATTGAATTTTAGGCTTAGTCGTAAATAGCCCCAAAGGCTATTTCTCTACTCTGCATAGCAGAGGTACTTATATTATATACAGGCGGATTAGTCTACTTAGTCGTAAATAGCCCCTTTGGCTATTTATATGCCTCTGCGTAGCCGAGGTACTTATCTTATATTATATACAGTTAGTCTACGCCAAAGGGGCTATTTATCTTCTTGGGGCTATTTATCTCCTTGGGCGGACCGGCATGCGATCTCAGACCCGTCTAAGTATAGGGACTCAAGAGTAGATCTTTCCCTTATAAAACAGTAGCACTTGAATAGCGAACTTATATTACCTTACTATATATATAGTTATATTGCGAAGTATAGTGAAGAATAGCGAACTTATATTATAGTAAGTCCTTCCTTACTATATATATATAGTTATATTGCGAAGTATAGTGAAGAATAGCTATAATTTCTTTCATACTATAATAAATTGTAGTAGTTTTTCATAGCTATAATTTATTTTGCTACGCAATTCTAGACTATATTAAGTTCGGGCATAGAGTAGATCTTTCCCTTAGAAAACTGTAGCACCTTTCATGTCTAGAACTTATATTATATACAGCCCTTACTATAATATAAGTACCTCTGCTACGCAGAGTAGAGAAATAGCCAAAGGGGCTATTTACGACTAAAGGAGAGAAATAGCCCCAAAGGCGTAGACTAACTATATATAATATAAGATAAGTACCTCTGCTACGCAGAGGCATATAAATAGCCTTTGGGGCTATTTACGACTAAGCCTAAAATAAATATAAAGGAGATATTTACCTAAAATAAATATAAAGGAGATATTTCCCTAAAATCAATATAAAGGAGATATTTACCTAAAATGAATATAAATTCCGCCATACTATATAAGTTCAATATATAGTAAGGGAAAGAAAAATGAAGACTTTTTTTAGCAGACCAGGAATTCTATCAGACAAAAATTGGGTTTCAATTGGGATCTGAGAGTTGTGAACGAGTCATACGAGTAGGTTGAGAAGGCAGTTGTGTTTAGGCCGGAGTTTAGGAATGGGGTGGTACCCCTATGACAATCAATCCTCGGAATGGTATATAGAATCGCCTAGAGCTCTCCTTCATAACATCATATTAGGGTGGTCTTTTTCCCATTTCCTTCCTTCCGTAGTTGAGGTCTCGTTGTACCCAGGATCCCGCAACTTCGACTTGTTCCACCGGGAGGGGCCATACTATAATAAATTCCCGCTACTTCTGGCATGACGGACCAGCACTCTAACTAACTTAGCTCTTCCCCGCTCCTCAGAGAAACAGAAAAGGACGGCGTATAGCTACATCTTTCAGGGACAGAAGGACAGGAATTCACTCTTGGCTAGCTCAGTTCGTCAGTCTAGTTCTGTTGAGTAGTATTAGTTCAGGAAGTCCTTTCGTGGGCCGATCTTCTTTAGTCATCAAACTTCTTCCGATAGATCGAATGAGCCCCGTATCGAGAAAAATTTCGTAGTTATAGGCCATCTTCAACTTAACACAAAACTCTTTGCCAACAACTACGGCAACTATTAAGAATGAGCTCGATCAGGGCCCTACGCCTACGAACAAAACAATGGCTTTGGGGGACTCTCCCTCTTTATCTTTATCTTTATGAGATCTTCCAAGTGGTCCCAATCATAAGTAAAGTAGTCTTCGAAAGCATCGGGCTATTTGCCGACAAAAGTGAGATGGCAGAAAGTTCACCCACGGATCTCGGACTCCTCATTGGGAACTTCCACTTCTACCTCTTCTCCGGGCGGCGCGTTGAGATCCACGTTCCACCGAGGGTTTGAGCTTGATGCGCCTGCAGGCCCTATAAATGAGTTGAAACCGAAGCGCTTAACAACCGAGAAAGGTGACTCTCTGGAAGAGAGATTTGCTATCCTGTCCAGTTCAAGAGTTTGACTAGTTCCTCCTTTTCTAGAAGAGCTAGGACTCCTCGCCTCGGATAGGACTTTTTCGTTCTTCGAAACCTGATCGGATGATTGTTGTAAACTCGCTTTTATAAATACCAGAGCAGAGGTGTAACCCTCATGCACGGCTGACTAGCCTTCTTTCATTCGATTCGTTTTCATGACGAATATTCTTCTTTTCTTATATTATAGTAATAATGAATCAACTCGGTTCAATTCCTCGATTGCAACGTAAAGGAGCGTGCTATCGTAAAGAAGGTTATAGAGGAGTAGGAGGGGGATAGTCTGCCAATGAGCTAACCCTTGTCTCGAGCGTTGTATCCAGCTATCGGTTCTAGAGCAAGCTACCCCTTCGGGCTAGAGTAAGCCTAAGCCAATAAGTAAGTTGATGAAAAATAGAGTAAGGAAGAGGCTAGTAAGCTGCCTTGTATCCGCAAGCAAACTCTCTCCCCCGTCCTGTAAGCCTACGCTCGTTCAAGTCAGGTTCTTACTCCCAAGAATTAAAGAGTAAGACTACGTTCTAACCCGCCAGCCAGTAGTTAATAAGCAAATGAGAAAGCCAGCAAGTAATCCATTGATTATTCCTTCTTTTCAGTCCACTGGTTCTAGCTCTGTAGCTGTAGTAGTAAGCTTGTCAGGAAGGTTCTATTAAGCAAACCAGTAAGTTAGTGATTCAAAGTATAGCCCAGGTGCTGGTGTATGAGATATTTCATTTTCAGTGAAAGCAGACTAAGAATCCGGGCTATAATGGGATATGAGACAAAGAAAGCCAATGAGGAGCCGAAGACAGCCTTGTAGGAGGCCAAGCAGCAAAGGAAGAAAGCCATTGCCCCTTCTACCATTTCGAATGCTTAGCCAATGCTTACGGAATGGACTACATCGGCTGCTCTTAGGACAGCTAGACGTACGAACTAAGGGACTATAGGTGTTGGGGGGGAAATTCTTGACTGGGGCAATGACTAAAGAACCGAAAGAAGATTCACTAGAACCATTGAACTCAAAGAAGAAGCAAAACAAAAGGTGCGAGCGAAAACTCAAGACTTGATGCGGGTGATAAAGAGGATGGAACCTTAGAGCAATAAGCCCTACAGCAATGCGCATTCACCTCTTCTCTTATCTCCGCTTTGGACAAGGGCCACTTTGAAGGGCAAGAATCCTTAACTGATAGACAAGCATAACACACATACGGGAGAGAGAGACAGACAGTTAAAAGCAGAGATCTTTTATTCATACATGGATTTCTAGATGCGAGGAATCGAACGAGAGTCATATGAATGTGCAGCTTATTCTTTGCTTTTCTGTACTCATTGTGGACGTGTAGAGATGGGCACCTTATCTATGCAGATCTCACTCTTCAACTTCAAGACAGATTCATGAAAGGTCAATATACGCCATGGAAGCTTCATTGCTGAAGGACTTGTCTGCTATCAACTCCTTCCTCTATGGGTAGGGCATCTCTACATGTGATACCTTGTATCAAAATTTATCTATTTATATTTCTTTTAGGCCACGAGGAAGACAGATAGCTTCTCTCCTCCTTGCTTTTCTGCATTGCAGACTAAGAAGCTGAAAAGTGATCTCGCTGTACCCGATCTCCCAGCACTGACATTGAGAGAAGAGTGGAACGGGACTTGCATTATAGGGGACTTCCCTAGAGACTTCTCAACTCATATCGGAGCAAGGTTTTCACAATCCTACTGAGACCGCGAAAAGCAATACCCTGGCAGACACCGATGTTGGGATTTTTTCTTATCTTTTTCCTCAACTTACTATATATTTAGGACGGTATCGATCGGCCTTACATTTCCTTCCGGATTGCCCCTGGGTTAGGAAGTCCCTAATAAATAAGTAGTGCTTTCCTCTTTTTAGAAGCATAGTGCTTACAGGAAGATAAAGTGCTTTCAATACGTGCCCGATATAAAAGTAAAAAAGAAAGGCGGGGGTTTTAAATAGATCCCTAACCTTATAGCTCTTCCTTAGTGATTCTTTTACCAACCCTAAGGGGACGCCTACTAGAACTTACTATATATTTTGGCACGAAGAGTCAAACTATAAGTAAGGCTAGACTCCTGTCTAGCTCCTACCTTATTTATTGTTAAACCTAGTCTAAAGCGGTAGAACAATAAGGCCATTATAAAAGAATAAGTTCTTAGTGGGAAAGAAGAGTTTACTAGAAAGCACTGTAAGGGAATAGCTATCCTTTCGTACCCTTGGTTTCGTACCTGTGGGATTCGACTTTCCGGGTCCGTGATCAAATAGGCTCTTACTTCACCTCGAAAGGGTGCTGCGTAGGTAGATGCATAGAATCCGGATGCCGAGAATTCGCGGGTAGAAGATCTCAAGTCAAATCATTAGCTTCGGATAAGATCACAAATTGCTCCTCTTTCAGGATTCCGTGACAGATGGGATTCTTTGGGCGTAAAAGTCAAAGTGGCTTTCTTCTCTTATTTAATTACCGCTTCGCCCCCTTTCCGGGGAGCAGGACAGAGAGTCTAAGGGACAGAGAAGGAAAGACTACATCGACAGGAAAAGATTTTCATTGGGAAGGCTTCTTTTCCTTTCCGGACTAAGCGTCGAAGTAAGGACTATCTCTGAGCTTATTAAAAAGTCCTATCGATGACTGCTTTCCTATTCGTTCTACCCAACAGCAAAGCAGCATGAGTCTTTCGCGCTAATGCCATCAGTTGTTGGGGGCTAGTCGGTATCAACGATGATAAGGAGGAGTAGGAAAAGGGGGTAAGGGATTGTCATTGCTAGGCTTAGCTGGCTCCCCGCCCGCCGATCTCTTTATTTCAATTCCAATCTTTGAAAGGGGCGTAGCCTTTGATGAATGGGATATAGAGACTTTTGAAGCATTCCCTCGTATAGAGGGCTCGGAGTGGGAAGAATACGAATTTGGGATGGCAAGACTCAGTCGAATTCTCCAAAAGGAGGACGATTCGATCGCAGCATTGCAACAAAGCATGAAGCTAGGCAAGACGCTAGGCCCCTCTCCTCTGTTACACTGACCGGCACATCAAGGTCTTTTCTTCTTTCCTTTACTACGACGTGAGTCAGATGAATGTACAATATTCACTCAGAAGCGGCAACTGCTTTTGCTTCTTCAAGAGTTTAGGGTCCAATGGAAAGCTAGTGGTCTTCTTTAATGGTATTCAATCCCCTGTTATATTATATTAGTTCGGTGACCTGAGGCCACAAAGGTTTCTTCGCCCTTCTTGACTCCTTTGACAAGCTGCAAGGCAGATTGGTCACACTAGTCTGAACATTAAGACTTGGAAGCCAGGTCTTGTCTTCCTTGAAGCTGAAGTGGTCCTATCTGATGCGGGGTATAGTGCTAAAAGCGAAGCTTCTGGCGTCCATTAGCCAAGAAGGGCATAAGTCTAGAAAGTTAGAAAAAAGGAAGCATCTCGAATCGGGCGTGAAAAAGATCCATCTTTGATTTATTTCACACAATTTATCAATGTCAACTTGCTCGATGTAGGCTTGCTCTTCTTGGCAGCCTTCTTCAAGATAGGATGATGCTGGAATTTCCTACATTTCATGACCGCGATGCTGGGTTAAGAGCAACTACGGAAAATCCATAGAGTTGGGAGCCTAGATTGCCTCCACTGGAACCTTGTCCTCTAGATAGAGGAAAGACTCTACTGGAATGTACAACTCCACTGGAAATGTATCGAACCCGTAACCTATAACATCCTATGCATGGAACGCAACTACAACTTGAACTCAAGCCCTAGCACTGAACCTCAAAAAAGGGAACTGGATGAATGGGAACTGGCTAGCCTCTATCCTTAGGACCATTCCATTCACCTAGTCTCATTCTTCATCTCAAACGGCTAGGGCACTCCTCTTTCACGTACCAGATGTTTCACACATTCCATACTCGATTTGCTTTTCTTCCTTCTCAGCTCACGAGTTGGACTCGAACCTACGACCAGTCAGTTAACAGCTGACTTCTCTACCGCCGAGATATTGGGGGGAGGGGGCAGCTTTGGTTTGCTAAATCAACATACAAGAAGATTGTATCTTAATTAAGTGCTTGAGGCTATCGAGAATATGGATAGGCGATAACAGAGAACAGAAAGAAGGATCAAGCCTAAGGGGCGACAAGACATATGAATTCGATAACACGGAATCCTGGATACATTTCAAACGCTCTTTCGAAAACTCACCTCCTAAATTATCAAACCAGTTATAAACAACTTCACTTTCTTCAGCTAAATGAAACATAGAGCAATCAATAACTTCCGTTCTTTCTTGGTTTTTAAAAAAATCTTTCTTTTTTCTCCCCCTGAAGAGAGACAGATTTCGGACGAAAATCACTGTGTTGGGTTGGTTGGCTTTTTCCAACCAAGAGACATGGGAAAGGATCGATCTTCTATCTTCACCTTAGTATAAGGAACACTAACATAATTGAGATTAAAATAAGTACAAGCAAGGACATCATTAAAGTAAGATACATTTAAGCATATCTTTCACCTAGGAGCTAGCTTTCTTCTTTTATGAAATGAATATTTTTTCTCCTGCAGGCGTGATCTATTCTATTATATTAGGGGGTGGGGAACTGATCCCAAACCTCAACCAGAGAACTACCATGGATTTCTCAACTTATGACATGGAAGCTGAAACTGACAACGTTCATCAATCATCTTCTTTCCGGAAGAGAAAAAACGCATCGCGGAATTTATATTTATTTTAGGCTTATATATTTATTTTAGGTAAATTCGGATTAGTCGTAAATAGCCCCTTTGGCTATTTCTCTGCCCCAAAAATATAGTAAGTTGTAGCAGAGGTACTTATCTTATATACAGTTAGTCTACGCCAAAGGGGCTATTTATCTCCTTTCGTAAATAGCCCCTTTGGCTATTTCTCTGCCTCAAGGAGATAAATAGCCCCAAGAAGATAAATAGCCCCAAGAAGATAAATAGCCCCAAAGGCGTAGACTAACTGTATATAATATAAGATAAGTACCTCTGCTACGCAGAGGCATATAAATAGCCAAAGGGGCTATTTACGACTAAGTAGACTAACTGTATATAATATAAGAGTTGTACCTCTGCTATGCAGAGCATATAAATAGCCTTTGGGGCTATTTACGACTAAGTAGAATAAACCATCTTACTAAAATAGACGGAATGAGTCTGGTCAAGCTCTTGGTCTGGGGAAGCAATTTACTATCTAGGTAGAAGATCTCCAATCATAATCATTAGCTCTGGTTCACGCCTAAACGTTGTAGGCCTATTAGCTGTTTTCGCTCTTGGAGTCAGATCAGTAGGGGACACCGGGAAAGAGCTTTATTAAA
>NW_027433278.1:0-2349 GCF_044706935.1 Curcuma longa
AACTTCCCCCATTGATAATCATACTATACACCTTCTCTTTGATGTGGTAATGGGTATGAAATATGTTGTCTCGTTGTTCTTCATTTCTTCCTTCACTTGCACATTTAGAGCACGCCTAATGACAAAGGCTTCACCTTCAACGGGTTACTCTTCTACATCACTTTCCAATCATCTTCGGACTCACTCTCAGTTTCAATATCACCATTTTCTTTCAAAATCATAATTATTTTTTTGGACATTGTGATGCAATATGTCCTCTTCCCAAATACTTAAAGCATTTAATATGTCTATTTCTTGAAGATTGGATAGGTTCTTTACCTTTGACCAATGGAGATCTAGCAAGTGGATGAATTATGACTTTGCCCATGCTTGATTGAACCTTTCCTTTTGAGTTGCCTTTGAACTTTCATGGACATATGCATCATATCTTCAAGCTCCACATAATGTTGCAACTCAACTACATTTGCAATTTCTCGATTCAAACCTTGTAAAAATCATGCCATGGTTGCTTCTCGGTCCTCCTCCACATTGGCTTAATTCATGACAATCTCCATCTCTTTGTGGTATTCCTCTACAATTTTGGATCCTTGTATTAGACTTTGTAATCGTTGGTACAAATCTCGATAGTAATGTAAGGGAATAAACCTCTTTTTCATTATAGATTTCATCTCCTCCCATGTGTCAACGGGTCTCTTTTTATTTCTTCTCCCAGTTAGAATAATTTGATACCACCAAATAATAGCATAATCAATAAACTGAACAGCAGCAAGTTTTACCTTCTTTTCTTTAGAGTTATTGTGATAATCAAACACTAATTCCACTTTTTTCCCACTCTAAATATACATCTGGATCATTTTTACTTTGAAATGAAGGAATCTTCATCTTGATATTGCCTAAGTTTCTATCAACATAATCATTTGTCCTTCCTCTTCTACCACCAATTCCATGACTATATTTGCCACTAGAAGCTCTATCTTAAATGTCCTCAGAAATATCATTGTCATCATAGCTATATTGCATTGCACTTCATCTACACACTCTACCAATTTGACTATTTTGTAGTCCAGTAATTATAGCATTTTATCTCTCTAATCTGTCGAGGAATGATTCCATTGCACTTGGAATGCATGGAATGATTTCCATGCATTCCAAGTGTTGTCTCAAGGCACGTTGTTCAAGGGCTTTCTAGGTCTTGCTTCCTCTCTACTTGTCGCCTTTAAAGTAAGCTGTTGTCACTGAATCACTCAACTCACTAATGTTAGCTCTTTAAAGAACTTAGAATTGAGGCAATTCCCTGTAAGGGTTCTTTAGCTAATTGAAAATTTTTAAGAAAATTAAGATAAAAGATAGGAATTGAAGAAGAATGCAAATTGAAAAACTGAATAATTAAGTGTGAAAGAAATTTGCCAAAATTGAATCTAGGTAAAACTTATTAGAATGCAGAATTGAAAGATAAAAATACTTGAAATAAAAGCTAAAAGGAAATTTGTCAGAATTTAATCTAGGCAACTGCTAGAATTAAATTTAGGAAAAACTTATGAAAATGCTGAATTGAAAGATACTTGAAATAAGTGCTGGAAGAAAATTTACCAAAACTTAATCTAGACAATTGCTAGAATTAAATCTTGGAAAAATTGAAAGAAATGCATAATTAAAAGATAAATATTCTTGAAATAAAAATTAAAAAGAAATTTGCTAGAACTTAATCTAGGCAAGTGTCAAAATTAAATTTAGGCAAAACTTGAAAGAAATATGAAATTGAAAGATAATAATACTTGAAATAAAAGATGATAGGAGATTTGCAAGAATTTAATCTAGGCAGCTGCCAAAATTAAATCTAGGCAAAACATGAAAGAAATGCGAAATTGAAAGATAAAGATAGCTGAAAGAAAATTTACCAGAACTTAATCTAGGCGAGTGTCAGAATTAAATTTAGACAAAACTTGAAAGAAATGTAGAATTGAAAGGTAAGGGAAGTAAAAAAAAAATGCAAATATAGAAATAACAAGGACTCTAGACCCACCTTTTGTTGCTTCTTTTCTTTTACCTTTTTTTCTTATTTTCAAAATTTCAGCCTCCCTTTCTTTCTTTCTTTTTCGCTTTTTTTGGCCAAAAGTAAATTTTTTTTCTCTTTTTTATTGACTAAAAAGATTTTTTTTTCTTTTTTTTGATAACAACAAGCAAATAAGACTTACAAAAATTGAAAAAAAAAATGATAACAATAAGTATCAAATGATGAACGAAATAGATAAAGATTCAAACTCAAAAAGAAAAAGATAACCAAATCAAGTTTTGCCTAGATTTAATACTGGCGCTTGCCTAAATTAAGTTCTAGTAAATTTCCTTTCT
>NW_027433279.1:0-1551 GCF_044706935.1 Curcuma longa
TCTGCTGCAAGAGGAAGGAGCGAGAGCGACGTGGTACTCCTGTGACTCTTTATTATCAGGAGAGCCATTGATAGACTCTCTTCCCTATCTTTAAAACGAACCCAGTTGGCCCTATACTTAGTGAGGGGAGCACTCATAATCTTTTCTCACTTAGTTCTCACTCTATCCTATCCTTTTCTATTTTCTTTGTGCCCTCCCCCTCTGGGTCCTCACTCTTTGATACGTACTTCCTCTCGGTCGATGCCCTTCGGCCCTCTCCTTGAATTACAGTATGGCGAGCTATTCTATCCCTAGGACTGAGGGTCTCGCCAATTAACCTGACCCCTCTCGCTACTTTATGTGGAGCTCCTTATTTAATCTGTCTTCCCTTAATTATCTAATTAGACTGTACCGGCTACTATAGAGTCTGAGTGAATGGCTTACTTATTAGTATATTATATTATAAACACTACTTTCGATCCGAAATATATAGTAAGGGTGAAAATTATAGTCTGTAGTTCATGGACGCATTAACTCGTATAAAGTGTAGTTGTGAGTCTAGCTCTTCTTTCACTTAAAGAGTGAAATTTCATATCTAACTAGAGGCAAGATGCTTTACAGATGCAACTCTAACTGATGAAAATTCTTTTTCAAAACGAGAGAATGCATTTCATTACTCTTTTATAATGTAATTAGTTAGAAGTGCCAGGAATTGAACTTTCTGGGTAACCAGATTAGGAATGACATCAGTGCCGAGTATAAGAGCTCTTCTTACTAAGGAAAGAGTCAATGTGGAGAGAGGAAATTACGAGACTCAATGGCTTTTCCAAGAGTGAATGGTAGACCAAGTCGCTCTCGCTCCTTCCTCTGGCTTAGTCGCTATCGATCCTTTCGGTTGCTAAGTCGCTATCGATCCTTCCTCTTGCTGGTGTCAACTTGAATTTAATTTGTGTTGATGTCCCGGACTACTAAACTTTAAGTGATGTTTTCAAAAGCTTATGTTATGACCAGTCTAACATGGCTATTCGTAGAAGGATCTGCCCTGAGTATATTTGAGACCCTAGGAGGAAATGACATTCAAAATGAGCTCACTCGTTATGGACCTAAAAACATCTCTTGAAATGCATTATCTCATTCGACTTCTCTCGTTTTTTTTTCAAATGACCCGCCAAATATATAGTACTCAGAACTTGATATGCACAAATAACATTAAAAAGCTTCCTCCCAAAGAGTAGTACCACATAGGTCTAAATGATACATCATCAGATACTTTTTCCATTTACGACCTGTTGTCAGGATCAGTAAAGTTTCAGTTCGGTTTTGTTCCCAATTATCTAATTCTTATTCTGGACCATGGAAGTGATGTTTAGAAAAAATCATTCGAATGGACAACTTTAAGTGCGAACTAATCTAATTCAATTTATTCCTTCTTGATGGATGTGTGAAGCAAATTAAGAATCGTGATCTTTTCTCTGAATTAAATATCAATCTTACTCGTGTACTCCATTTCAATAGAGCTGAGGCTCCTGCATTTTAATAATAAAATCCACTGCGAAGCACAGCTTTATAGAT
>NW_027433280.1:0-9390 GCF_044706935.1 Curcuma longa
AGGTAAGGGCGATTAAGCCCGCCTCAGCAAGTGGTCGTTGACCCTTTTTCTCTGTATTGCTCTCTGTCGACATTTCTCACACCAGCCATCCAAACCGTCTCCATTACGGAATGGGATAGAAAGGAATGCCCTACAGAAGGACTGGCTTCACTTCACCTAGATAGGGACGGGAGAGAAGGCATGCGAGACGGCCAATAGTCGGGCAAGCACTCAAAAGAAAGTGAGAGTCCCAAAGAAAGCAGTTCAAGCACAGTATTGATAAGGGATGCAAGCGTAGAAGTAGAAGGCCCCTCTCCTATGCTCTTTAGCCAAGTTCAAGTATGGTAAGGCACGCCCGCCCGGCCAGAAAGTACGAAAGAGAGAAGATCAAAGACGTCAGAAGAAGGCTCGACGTCCGGCACTAAACGATCCTTCTATTATCGAATAGACTTTCTTTTAGCTGTCGCTATCAACGAGAGTCTCTGTCTTCAGTCCACTGGTAAAGGGAAACCTTACAACAGCAATCAGCCGCGAACGGCTTCTTTATATGAATGGCATATAGTTCTATAGTCGAATATCTGAATCAACCCGCATACCGCCCGTCATTAAAGACCTGAACCACGTCCCAGAAGGAAGATAGAGACCGAGCCATGGCATGGCATGTGCATGAAGAGCAGCTGCTTAATAATCACGCCACATGGACAGAGTAGATGTTTTCAGCCGAAAGAAAAGGGCTTTATCTATATGTACTAGTTCACATTCAAATGATACGAGACCGCGAATTGGATACTTCCTGCTCGGGCTCGGGCGTAGATAGTTCATTAGATTAAAGCCCGCATCAAACAAAGCAAACCCTCAGGCATCAAAGATCAAGAGTGAGTAGTGCGCTAGCAAGGAAAGGTAGACGGCTGATCCTCTGTACGATGGTCAAATCATTAGGTCTCTCGAGCAAAGCGAGGAGCGAATGATAATGACGCGTCCATATCTTCTTTTTCAGCATCAACCGCTTTCAAGTCAATGTGTAGATAGATCCACCATCTATTGTCCTGGAAGGGATTCAATCACATGAGTACGGAGCACTGTAGGAAAAGCAAAAGGGATGAAAAGGAAGCAGTCAACCGAGTCAAGCGCCTATGAGCCGGGTTTTTCCGACAAAGACTCAAAGGCGAGGAGTTCTCTCATTCCGCACTTTCTTCAGTCTCTTCTCGTCTTGCACCTAGAACGATCTTAGTCGCATATCCAATGAAAGGAAAGAAAGGGCAGACTATCTACCTAACTTTAAAGCGATCTCAGCAACTTAACTTAATAGTAGAGTAGAGTGCCCGCAAAAGTAGTAGTTCCTAAAATATATACAATTGTATAAGCAGCCTAAAAGAAATATAAATTCCGAATTTACTTTTATAGTTGGGGCAAAAATTTATATTTCTTTTAAAGAACTTATATTATAGCTAAAATCAATATAAAGAAATTATAGTAAGGGGAAATGCAGGAAACTGACTGGCAATATTAGGGCAAGCGATCTCATTTATACGTAAATTGAGTAGTCGATTCCATGAGACTCTTTGGTTGCGCTCTTTATAAAGAAGAAAAGCCTCGGTCGTGCTTTTATATAGAGATAAACGGAATAATGCACATAGATTCTAATAGAAAAGTATATAGAGATAATAAGTGCGAATAATTAGAGAATAAAGAAAATGCAGGAAAGGAGATAAATAGCCCCAAAGGCGTAGACTAATCAGCCTGTATATAATATAAGTACCTCTGCTATGCAGAGTAGAGAAATAGCCTTTGGGGCTATTTACGACTAATGTACGTAGTTTTGAATAGATAAACGAGGTAAGGAATGAAAGCCATATGTATATGCGGGTTAGAAGTACTAGCTCTGCGTTCTATAGGAAAGTTGGTAGAGCGGTCCCCTAAAGATGTGCACTAATTGGTAGTGCTCTACATATCTGCATTGGCCTAATATAAAAGTAAGTTTCCCGCATTTATCTTTATTTTAGGCCGATGCTTCCTTCACCCCCGTTCAGTCTTTCTTCACCCCTTGTTCGATCCTATGCTTACTGGCGAGGAACCCCTTTATCTGGCTAGGAACTTATGCTATGCTACTAGTTCGTGCCGGGCGGTATGGGATGACGTCATCGGTGGTGCCTGACCCAAAACATCTATTTCTATTCTAACCAAAACATCTATTTCTATTCTAATAAGAAGAAAGGTTACGGACGCCTCTTCAGATTCTGATACCCCCTTCTGCCCCGAGCACGACACGTGGGCGTGTAAAGAGGCAATTGTCTGTGGTAATACTTGCTTGTCTGTCGTATAATTCTGGTTCTGGTCGACGGTCTCAATTTTAAATCCGTGAGCTGAAGAGTGCTTCTTCTCCGAACGACTACGATAGTAGCGAGTGCTAAAACACGTGACGTTCGAGGTATCGCTTCTCGTGAAAAAGACAGGCTCCCGTATCTATCTCGCTTCTCGTGAATGGTTTGGTTCGGCACAACATGCGGGTGAGGTCCCGGGATCTGGGGAGCTGAAGAGAAGAAAGGTGGAACGGTCCGCTGCTGCAGGATGATGAGTTAATGACCCCCGTGCCCACATGAGCTAGATACGGGCTTTGAACCTATTACCATAACCCTAAGCACTCCATAGGGGGATTAAGATATGCAGCTGCAACCGGGAATTCAGGAGACAACTAGAAAAGAGAGGAAGGGACGAAAAGTGTGAGACCCAAAGGGGAGAGGGACGTAGGGGTCGACCAATAGGACCGAGAGTGAGGGAGATAAATAGCCCCGAGAAGATAAATTGCCCCTTTGGCGTAGACTAATCAGCCTGTATATAATATAAGATAAGTACCTCGGCTACGCAGAGGCATATAAATAGCCAAAGGGGCTATTTACGACTATGTAGACTAACTGTATATAATATAAGATAAGTACCTCTGCTACGCCTCTTTGAGTCGAAAATAGACCCTTTGGCTAAGGAGATAAATAGCCCCAAGAAGTAAATAGCACCAAAGGCCCCCCATAACATTAAGTTAAGTTCTAATCTGCCTGTATATAATATAAAGACCTCAGCTATGCTGAGTAGAAGAAAAAGCCTTTGGGGCTATTTACGACTAAGTAGACTAATCCTACTAAATATAAGATAAGTACCTCTGCCACAACTTACTATATTTTTGGGGCATATAAATAGCCTTTGGGTCTATTTTCGACTCAATAGGGGCTTCCCAAACCAGTAAGTTATAGCAGAGGTCTTTCTATTTTAGTAAGATGGTTTATTCTACTTAGTCGTAAATAGCCCCAAAGGCTAAGGAGATAAATAGCCCCAAGAAGATAAATAGCCCCAAAGGCGTAGACTAACTGTATATAATATAAGATAAGTACCTCTGCTACGCAGAGGCATATAAATAGCCAAAGGGGCTATTTATCTTCTTGGGGCTATTTATCTTCTTGGGGCTATTTATCTCCTTGAGGCAGAGAAATAGCCAAAGGGGCTATTTACGACTAATCCGAATTTCCCTGTAGATTCAGATTCATTATTTATTTTATATAAATAGAAATAATAGAAGACACTTCGGGCTTCGGGTCGGCCCTTACTATATATTTGGGCGGTTGAGCAAGCAAGAAGCTGTGTATTTGTTCGAGTGTGTCTGTCCCGGGCAGACTCAATGGCAGCCGATAGGCATAAGACAGGCGGGAGATGAGAAAGCTGGAGAGAGAGTGGCGAGTGAGAAAGAGAAAGTCAAGTATTCGACGCGGTAGTTCATGATGAGACTTTAAATGATGGGGAAGCATCGGCCTTACTATAATATAAGTTCCATAAGGAACGAGTGATAATGAAAGGAAGCCTCACTCCCAGACGAGTGAAAGCACTTGGCCAGACAGATTGACAATGCCTTTACCGGTCTTTGAATCGCTTACCGCATTTATATTTATTTTAGGGGGCACCAGACCCGAGCTGCAGGTTGACGGGGGTGTCAGATCCTACCAGAACCGGCCCCCAGGTACTCATTTTACCAGAGAAGAGAAAGACACTTTCCAATTCAATTTAAAGAGTGCGAAAAGAGAAGATGATTAGAGTTCATTCCAAGCCTAATATAAAAGTAAATTGCTGATTCTGGAATTTACTATATTAGGGGCTTTCTGTTTGTTATTGTTGTTGTATCGGAATTGTATATCGGTACCCTCTGACCCGCGTGTGTTACTATTATAGTATGAGTAGATACTTATCTCTTCCCTTAACGCCTAATATAATAATAAGTCGCTTGAATTCAAGATGAACGGTATTCTAGTTCACTCAAGTCCGGGAAAAGAGAAGAAGATGCTATGTGCGTAACGTAACGATAGGGTTCATAGGTCTTAAGCCAAAGAACCTCGTTGTCTCAGTCTCATTCACTTTCTTTCCCATACTAGTAATGAGTTCACTTTTTACTTTATTGATCGAAAAAGCTCCGCACTTCCCGAAAGCTTGCAAGGCCATCGGATAGTCGTCGGCCCTTACTATATATTGAACTTATATAGTATGGCGGCCCTAATATATCGGGAATTTATTATAGAATTTATCTTTCTTTAGGGCCGCCATACATATAAGTCTTAGTCGTAAATAGCCCCTTTGGCTATTTATCTCCCCAATATATATATACAGGGGTAGCAGAGGTACTTATATTATAGTAAGGCGGATTATAACTTATATTATATACAGGGCCTTTGGGGCTATTTATCTCCTTTGGGAATTTCTTTATAGAATTTATCTTTCTTTAAGGGCATTTATCTTCTTCTTTAGGGAACCCACTATAGTTAAATTCGGAATTTATATTTATTTTAGGCCATGAAATAAAGAATCTTTAGGACAGTGTCAGAGGCAACAACTCACAGCTATGGGAATGAGGGCCGAGTGATAACGACGGGTAAGCTCTGACTCAAGAGACCCGGACACGCTCTAGATTGCACCATTTGACTTCTCTTATTCAATCGGAACACGCAAAAAAGCTACAAAAGGGGCTTCAAAAAAGGAGTACAGATATTGCCCTGAAGCATTGCATTTTCACCTAAAGATTGAGCGCTCAGGTTGCTTGAAAGGATTCGTGGCTCTAGATCACGAGCCGGAGGCTCAGATGATGCCTATGCTGCTGTAGGCTATGGCTCCCTATTCATAGGTTCCGGATATTGATCAGCATCAGTGCTTTCGATCACCCCTATTTCAATCACGAGGTTGTCTAACTACTCATGCCTGACTATATAAAGTTTGGATCTGCTCGTTCGTATGGATTGACTCGGCCGATGAACCTGGAATGAACTAGTTGGTGTGCTGCTAGGCATTGATCTGTATCCGCCTAACCTTTTGATTCTACCCCGACGTATGGGTTATGGTTTTGCTACTGTAGACTATGGCTCCGATCATGCTCAGCTCTTCGATTTTATATTTAAGGTAGGTAAATATCTCCTTTATATTGATTTTAGGCTTAGTCGTAAATAGCCCCAAAGGCTATTTATATGCCTCAAGGAGATAAATAGCCCCAAGAAGATAAATAGCCCCAAGAAGATAAATAGCCCCTTTGGCGTAGACTAACTGTATATAATAATATACAGTTAGTCTACTTAGTCGTAAATAGCCCCTTTGGCTATTTATATGCCTCTGCGTAGCAGAGGTACTTATCTTATATTATATACAGTTAGTCTACGCCTTTGGGGCTATTTATCTTCTTGGGGCTATTTATCTCCTTAGCCTTTGGGGCTATTTACGACTAAGTAGAATAAACCATCTTACTAAAATAGAAAGACCTCTGCTATAACTTACTGGTTTGGGAAGCCCCTATTGAGTCGAAAATAGACCCAAAGGCTATTTATATGCCCCAAAAATATAGTAAGTTGTGGCAGAGGTACTTATCTTATATTTAGTAGGATTAGTCTACTTAGTCGTAAATAGCCCCAAAGGCTATTTCTTCTACTCAGCATAGCTGAGGTCTTTATATTATATACAGGCAGATTAGTCTACGCCTTTGGTGCTATTTACTTCTTGGGGCTATTTATCTCCTTAGCCAAAGGGTCTATTTTCGACTCAAAGAGGCGTAGCAGAGGTACTTATCTTATATTATATACAGTTAGTCTACATAGTCGTAAATAGCCCCTTTGGCTATTTATATGCCTCTGCGTAGCCGAGGTACTTATCTTATATTATATACAGGCTGATTAGTCTACGCCAAAGGGGCAATTTATCTTCTCGGGGCTATTTCTCTCCTTTAGTCGTAAATACTTTGGCTATTTCTCTACTCTGCATAGCAGAGGTACTTATATTATATACAGGCGGATTATAACTTAATATTATGAATGTAGGGCCTTTGGGGCTATTTATCTCCTTTCGTAAATAGCCCCAAAGGCTATTTATCTGCCCAATATTATAGTAAGGGGTAGCAGAGGAACTTATATTATATTATATACAGGCGGATTAGAACTTAAATTATTATGAATGCAGGGCCTTTGGGGCTATTTATCTCCCTTATATTTAGTGTATGGGCAAACAGAAATAAAGGACATATGCGCGGGTAGAGAAATCGAACGAAATGCCAGCAGGAAATACAGATGCCAGGTATCCCATCCACTTAGATTTAGTTTATAGGCAGTCATTTTATATACCTATCGAAGAAATCGATCGATAAATTCAGTATAGAAATAGAGAAATGACAGGTATCGAGTAGCATGATGGCAGGGGGTGCGTTGGGTTTGGGGATTGCCGTATTTGGGGACTCCTGTCATTGGTATGCACGAACTCAGTCAAAAGTAAATTTCAACTATCATATCTAAGCTCTAAGCTAAGCCACCAATTTCGTCTAGAAGAGAGGAACTTATATTATAGCAGAGAGCGCACCTAAAATCAATATAAATTCTATGAAATATATAGCCCTAAATAAATATATCGACCAATCAAATCTCGAACGCAAGCGAAGTATAGAGAGGCTTCTCCCTGGTGCATAGTAAATACCCTAAAAGAAAATCTAAATTCAGATAATGAATAAATTAAGCTTCTACGGCTACTCAGTACAGCGGACGTAGGTTGAGTTCGGTATGCTTTTTTAAGCTTCGACGGCTCAGTAGGTTCGGTATGCTTCCCCCTCACCCTACTCTTTCATTTCCGCTTAAGCCTCCCCGGGGGATTAATTGATTGGATACCCGAGAACCATAATCTTTCCTAGGAACAGCTTCTACGACGATAGATAGGGGTCAGGTTTGTTTGGCATTTATGCCCCCGCCCTCCAAACAGTATGGGAGCCTTTCAGCTCGTACTGCTCACATTCCTAGATCTTCACGGCACCTCCTCCACCATAGTGTGAGCTGGGAGCAGCTCCGAAAAGCGAGGCCCACTTAAAAATTCGCTTTCAACAACACCACAAAAAAAGTAAACAGGGGAGCTTATTATTTTTATAAAAATACTAAAAAACAAGGTTTGGAACCCTACTCCCCAACAACTACAAGGATGCTTGCTTGCTGGCATCAAAGCCCTTCATTATTATTAGTAAGATGGGGCGGAGGGCGCCCATTCTATGCTCCTTTCCTGAGCGTTTCACACTAAGCTCTTCGATCCTGCCTTTCGCCTCTCTAGGCTTCGCTATCGCTCATGACTGGTATATGGATCTCTCTATGTAGTGGTCGGCCTTCTGGAAGCTTCGCCAGAAGCGACTAGTCGCTTCCCGAATTCCTCTTTTCTTTAGTATGGTCTAGTCTTTCCAATGCCTCCTTCCTTGCCGCCAACGTACGCTACTAGAAGAGTAAGCGCTTGCATTTTTTTCTATAAGCGGAGCGATTTGTCGAGTCTACGAAGCTTCGTAGTTGCCCCCCCCTTTGCCTCGCCATGCCACTAGATTCATAATGACCGGCGAGTCGGAACATGTACGAATATAACCACGCGGAGGGCCGGATTAGCAGGAGGAAGGGCGCCCCACCCTTCTCTATTTTGAGGGATCCCTCATATCATATTTAGGATTCCAGGCTTCCCGGACTCATAACAGACGGCTAAGAAAAAAAAGAGGGTCAGTAGTCTCTGCCAGGTCCTTCTCCTTCCGCTGAGACGGCCCTCTTTTTGTTTTTTGTTTGTTCACCGCGGCACGAAAGAATGAAGAAGCTGGAATAACTCATCAAGAGAGTGGCGCCTAGCCGTTGAGAGCGTCTCTTGTCTTTTCATTGTTGAATAACTGTACGATCAAGGACTGGCCCCCTTCGCATGACCTAGAATGAAAAAGAGGTCCGTGCTACTATAAGGCCTCTAAACTCCTCCCTCAGGACACTGTAGCGTTGCCCATGGGGACAGGGTAGCCCCGACTTCCATAGGTCCTTGGTTCGACCTCCTAATGAGAATTGATTGCGCGGGCGTCTCATCCATCCCTAAGACTTGCTTGCTCTGTATGGAGTGCCCCGTGGTTCCTCGAGTGCCAGCCGCAGAGAGGAATGCCATCAACTAGGGCGCTATTGGCCACTAACCACTCGCTCGCCAGCCGCTCGGGCTCCGCGTTTCAAGTTCGTTATCCTAACCCTCTCCTCTGCTCCACCGGGAGCCCGGCCCCTTCTTCTATCTTATCTACAGCCTTGCTCCTCGGCTCCCTACTGCTCCAGCCGCTCGCTGTAATAGCTTGCTTCTCGGGTGGCTCGCACCCCGACCCCGGGTGGTGCGGCTGAGCCAGAGTGGGCTCAGCAGTCGGCCTATGTTTCCGGGCGCACGCGTAAAGGCATGATTCGTTCCACAAATCTCACTGCACTGACCATAGTAAACTCCTTCTCGTTGTACCGAATTGGTACTGTGCCCCAACGAGAGAAGTATCATGGACAAAATAAAGAGCTTCCTCTGTTGCCAACCCAAAACGAAAGAGGACACCCTACCAATGCCCCAGCCGACGATCGTGGGTGGAAGAAGTGGATCTACCACAAGCAGAAGAAAATGATAGCGTCAACGATCTCCGTCGAAAAGCGGCGATTATAATTCAATCTTTCTGCAAAAACAATAGCCGCGATCCTTACACCTTTCTGGACATAGCACAGCGACTTGCTTTAGATGGAAAAGCAAGTTGTGGGGACGGGGACGGCGCTACTCGGGAGGATTTCCTCCGCCTACTTGAGAACTTACAGGACACGAGCCACCCTGTATATCTCCAAGTATTGGAAAGCTGCAATAAGCATCCCCGGTAGGGGGAGTCAGACCTTATACAACGGCCATACTGTTCTGACCTTTTGTTCCATTCTAGTTTTTTTGGAATTGGGAAAAGAGGGTGGAGAATAGCGAGGTTTTTCCTTGCTGGATAGAATATCGCGCGATAAGCACATGGTTTTTGTTTGAAGGAGAAGAAAGAAAGGATCGGTTGGTAGCAAACAAAGGAAACCGGTTCCGTGGGGGTCAAAAGAAAGCACTTCCATAGTTGTCATTTTT
>NW_027433281.1:0-7311 GCF_044706935.1 Curcuma longa
CAACTGTTTTTTTCTTACACGTCACAAGATTTCCACCTAAAAATGTGCAGTATCCAGTCGTAGACCTCCTATCCGTCGGTGAGCCGGCCCAATCCGCATCTTCATAGGCAGAAAGAATAAGATGTCTATTAGAGGCATATCCACTTCCCCAGGAGACGACTTAAGATACCGCAGAATTCTGTGTACAGCTTCGAGATTAGGGATAAGTGGAGAGTGCATAAATTGACTAAAGACACCAACCGCATATGCAAGATCCGGTCTGGTGATAGTCAAGTAGATAAGTCTACCCACAAGTCTTCTATACATACCGGGATCATTTAGGAACTCTCCCTAATCGGAACAAAGACGATGATTTTGTTCCTTCGGGGTATCAGCAGGCTTGGCTCCCCAAAAACAAGTCTCCTTCAAAAGATCAACAGCATACTTCCTCTGGGAAAGATAGATCCCCGGGGGGGCAACTTCTATTCCTAGGAAGTACTTCAGAGTTCCCAGATCCTTGATCTCAAACGCCTTACAACAATGTGCCTTCTCTCTTTGTCGAGCTTCTAGCAGCTGTTCTATTGTCTGCTTCCGCTACTTATTCTGTGCTCCTATCCTTTATAGTTATAGTATAGTCGAGCTGATCTACTCCCACCCTTTGCTAGTGAATCAGCTCTTTTCAAGCTTTTACGTGGCGAATGGGATATCATCAATAGCTTCCCTTTATTGGTGGCGTAACATCATATTCTAAAGGACGGATCCTGGTCCCTGGGTTGTGATAGGCCATTACCTTACGGTTCAATCATGGACGCCCCAATTTCGTGCGACAAAATCGAGTGTAACCAGTGCAGTGGTTTGGGTTAGGTTTCCAGGGATGCCAATCCAATACTAGAGTGCTAAAGTCCTGCGTTCTATTGGGAACCTAGTAGGACGAACAATTAAGGTTGACCTTAATACAAAAACAACTCGGTAGGTTTGCTAGAATTGCAGTGGAGGTTGATTTCACAAAACCATTGTTAAGGCTTGATGGTGAATGGCAACGTGTGGAATATGATACACAAATTTGCTTCAAGTGTGGTAGATTTGGACATAATAGTTTGTTTTGCACCTTTGTTCCTTCAGAGGAGAACCGAGAATCTACCCCTGCTTCGGAGCATACACCACCACAACAGACCGGCGGCTGCTCGGCGGAGGCGGAGGTAGAAGGTGCTGATTTTGGCCCTTGGATGCATTCTCAGAGACGAGCACGGCGGTCCACTAAAAAGGAAAGTTCGAATTCTGTAGGTAAGTCAGGTGATGGAAAGTCAACCGCGGTGAATCAGGGAGAAAATAGGGAATCCCGTTTTAATGTCCTATCAAATCTTCCAGATTCGGAGGGCCGCCGCCACTAATCTTGGAAGTAGCGAGAATCAGCCTTGTCCTAGCACTGAGCCAGATTCTGTGGTGAAAGAGAATCATGCAAGGCGAGGTAAAATACCAAAATCCCCATCCAAGGTTGCACAAAAACAGCCAACTCAGCAGGGAAATATCCCACTTTGATCTTCTTTGGTGGAGGCTTCCAAAACGACAGCGCCTAGGGAATCATTCACTCACTTCTTGTCCTCGGTCTTGGGTTCCTATGTAACCCCCCCAAGCCATGCACATGCAGCCCCTATGAAACTGGCTACTAGCAAACCCACTGAGACACCTAAAATTACGACAAGTGTAGATCAAAGCCATAACCATGCAGACTCTGCGACGTCACCCGATGCCACTACAACTCTTCCTCCATTGTCCTCCCCTTCTTCCATTCCCTTGGATGTGCCCTCAATACATAGTGTTGGCACGAGATATAAACAACCATACAAACTCCCAGACAAAGGACATAGGGGGCTTATCCCGGTAAAGCGCTCCATTTCTAAGGTTGTGAAATCCTCTAAGGGAAGAACTGTAAAGTATGTCCCAACTGGAATCTTTGAGTCTGGATGAGGATATTTATGACTTTGTAGCTAATGAAGGAGAAGGGTGGACGTAGTTCACTCTGAAGCTTGCCTCTCTGTAAGCTCAGGTTCTTTCTTTCTCTTGTTTCATATTATATTATGTCTATTAGAGTATGGAATTGCCAAAGGGCAAAACACAAACTCTTTCGATGTGTAGTCCGGGATATTGTTAGAGACCGTAAGCCCGATATTCTGGTCATTATAGAACTGCGCATCAGTGGCCGCCAAGGTGATACAGTCTCTAGGATTAACCGATGCAGAGGTAGAGTCAGTCCCTTTTTTGGAGTTCAACTCCGAGCCGGTAAGCAAGACAAAGCAAGTCAACGTGGGGTCAAACTCTCGATGGCCATAGACCTGAATGGTTGGAGTGTGCAGGATCACTCCTGAGACTTTCTTCCTTCATCTAAGGTATGGTTGGTCGAAGCGGCTGGACGAACTGCTATTTTGCATAGGGGGAGTAAGATAGGCTAGGTGCTTTTACTCAACTCGTGAAGGTTCATTTCTAGTTAGCAAGGATAAGGAAGCAAAGGTAGAGTCCTTTAATAATATGTCTGTCATTACGTGCGACTATCTCCACTATAGAAAGAAAAAAAAGGAAATAACTTTTCAGCACATTTTTACGAAAAAGTCTTTATTAATTATTCTATTAGCATAGCATTAAGTAGTAAACATTTTACACTAGGGGTTTTCCCATACCATACATGCAAACATAACAAAGAAAACCAAACAAAGATAGTTAACTAGGAGTCTATCTCCAGTAAGCACCGTAGGAGATCTCCACTAAACAAAGACAAAGAACACCAGACATGAAAACAAACGTCTACGGACACTTATTTAATTTAAACCTTCTAAAACTAAACGACGGACTCTTTTTTTTTTCTCCTGCATCAAGGCCGAGTTCCTTCACTATCAGTTCCTGCTGCTCCTGGCGTAGTCCCTGGAGTCTTTCTTCTAGTTCTTCTAGTTCCCGAATTGTTTGATGGTTTGCTTGACGTTGGGCTGCACTAACACGCGGGTCCTCGTCGTCGCGACGACGCCTCATGCGCCTCCTGATAGCCCCTTCTTTGAGTATTTCGAATATCATCTTCCATATTTTGAATTTCAAGGTTAATTTCAGCAAGTCGCTGAGGAATGTCGAGAATTGGATGAGCAGGGAGGGCCATGACTTCTCGATATTCACCACTGGTAGAGAAAACTCTTTTCTGTTTTTGTAGAGCACAAAAGCTTATCGAGCCTCCTTTTTTAGAGTGGTAGAGGAATCTCGCCATGCGTAATTTACTATATTTTTGGCACAATTCTGACTAGTTCTCCGCACTACTTTTCTGCAGTTGAAGACTATCATGCCTATTTAGTGAAAAACTGGCTGGCTCTGGCTACCTTGCGGAGCAAACAAAATCTCCCCAAATCACATTGCCTGTGTGAATTGAACGAACTGACAAGTACAACCAGCTGGTTTTTTTCCTATTTGTTTTGTGAGCCATTTGAAGCAAAGTCTAAAGGCTGGTCGTAGATCAGTTGCCGATTTGGGGTTCTGATGGAAGATACTGCTGAGCACCAAGTACACACGTGATTCAGCTCTGGAAAAACTCCCTGAGGTCCTGAGAGAGATGAAGTTTCTAGTCAACCTCTGCCTCTCAGATAGCTTTCTTTTCCAACACTTCTATGTGGAGATTGATATGTAATATTAATATGATTGATAGTTTAAGTTTACTATTTGCAGTTTTCCAAAGTCTCAAATTGAGGGCTTGGTTCCGGCCTTGTTTCGTAGTGAATTTATGGATTTGAAAACTTCTCACACTGAATTCGAATAAATTAGCCTTGGTCTTTCGTTCGTAGTGGGATAAACTAACCTAAATAGTCAAGTGAAGGAGACCCACATGCCCACTTCTCCTTCCCCGCCCCATTTCTGGGACGGGCCTCGTTCTTATTTGAGGATACCCCCGCTCAAATAAAGACTACAACACTAAAGACTAAGAGCAAGAATCTTAAACCCACATATTCTTTACATCATAGCATAGAAAGCAGTACCATTGATTCCATATTCAATTAAATTGGTGTGTATATCTACTACTAATTCTATTTTGAACCTTGCCCCTCATTCATTCCCGCCACAACCACCAACGGCAATCAAGCCAGCCAAGCCCAGGGAGCAGCTTAACCTTCTCCCCACCCACCCTCCTTACTAAATAAATGACTGTACGGTGATCGTATATAACTTTTATTTTTTTCTCCAGCCGAATAAAAAATTACTTCTACCTTCAGTTTCTCTTTTGAAGCATATCTTGAACTCGGATGGTTAACACAAGGTCGAGTCTCTCTTTTTGATTATTTAGTAGGGCATACTTATTTTCGGAAATAAAATCCAAAACTTTATTTATTATTATTAGTTTTTCCGGTGATGCTCTTTCGAGCTGGAGATTCTCATAAACTTCGTTTAATATTCTTTTTTGTGGACTTCGGTGAGTATGCAAAACGAGTGGTATTTTCTTTAAAAGAAAGTCCACCGTTGGTACTTCTGCCGGGTCCATGTGAACCGGTGACCGATTGGAAGCTTCGTTTCCTTGCTCCCTGGGAATTTGGTTTGGGGCTGAAGATACCTCTTCCCCTTCCGGATAAAGCCATTTTTTTATCCACGAGCCAGTCCACGAAGAGGAGGAGGATGCACCTAAGGGGCCCGCTGGAGCAGGAGCTTGCTGTGAAGCTGGCTGGTCCATCGGTGGTAGTGTAGTGGGTTGGAAAGCAGGGCTTTGGCCGCTTGATGGTTCGTGGTCGGAGTCTCCTTCTTTCTCAGATGAGAAGTTAAGAAACTGACGCCAATTCCCAGAGCTTGAAGATGTTACTTCTTTGTCGCCATTTGCCCCCGAATCCGAGCCAGACATCATATTACCGAGAACAGGGGCGGTTTCGGAATATAAAAAGGTCTTTACAGCGAATCCAATGGCCAAGGCCAGACCGCCGGAGCAGCCCTTCTTTATCAAAAAAACAGAAAGGGCTCGACAGAAACCTATCTTACCCAACATTGCATGATAAAGGTCAACACAACCCATTATCTGAGAGAGGCAACAGCATATAGCGAGAACGCACAACACTATTTAAATTCTGACAAAATAATTAGACATTCGCGACCATTTCCGTTCAACATGACTTAATAAGATGTTTTTCCTAATTGCGCTCTCAGTCGTCTTTCGAGGAGAATTTGTTTTAGGAATATTTCGTCTATTAAGGAGGATTCCCCGAATACCTAAAATAGAGAGAATCATGGAAAATGTGAGATACATGTATGACTACACCGAAACAATAATAAATTCCAAAGGAGATAAATAGCCCCAAAGGCGTAGACTAACTGTATATAATATAAGATGAGTACCTCTGCTATGCCTCTTTGAGTCGAAAATAGACCCTTTGGCTAAGGAGATAAATAGCCCCAAGAAGATAAATAGCCCCAAGAAGATAAATAGCCCCTTTGGCGTAGACTAACTGTATATAATATAAGAGTTGTACCTCGGCTACGCAGAGGCATATAAATAGCCAAAGGGGCTATTTACGACTAAGTAGACTAATCAGCCTGTATATAATATAAGATAAGTACCTCGGCTACGCAGAGGCATATAAATAGCCAAAGGGGCTATTTACGACTAAGTAGACTAACTGTATATAATATAAGAGTTGTACCTCTGCCACGCCTCCTTAGAGTCGAAAATAGACCCAAAGGCTATTTATCTTCTCTGCATAGCAGAGGTATTTCCTTTTTAGTAAGATGGTTTATTCTACGCCTTTGGGGCTATTTATCTCCTTAGCCTTTGGGTCTATTTTCGACTCACAAAGAGGCATAGCAGAGGTCTTTCTATTTTAGTAAGATGGTTTATTCTACTTAGTCTACAATAGCCCCTTTGGCTAAGGAGATAAATAGCCCCAAGAAGTAAATAGCACCAAAGGCCCCCCATAACATTAAGTTAAGTTCTAATCTGCCTGTATATAATATAAAGACCTCAGCTATGCTGAGTAGAAGAAATAGCCTTTGGGGCTATTTACGACTAAGTAGACTAATCCTACTAAATATAAGATAAGTACCTCTGCCACAACTTACTATATTTTTGGGGCATATAAATAGCCTTTGGGTCTATTTTCGACTCAAAGAGGCATAGCTGAGGTCTTTATATTATAGTAAGGCAGATTAGAACTTAATATTATGAATGTAGGGCCTTTGGGGCTATTTATCTTCTCGGGGCTATTTATCTCCTTAGCCAAAGGGGCTATTTACGACTAAGTAGACTAATCCGCCTGTATATAATATAAGTTCCTCTGCTACGCAGAGCAGATAAATAGCCAAAGGGGCTATTTACGACTAAGCCATACTATAATAAATTCCCAATATATGTTAGGGCCGATGCTAATCTTCTATCTACTTACTTATAAAGAAGTCTAGCTGATAAAGATCTTTCTTCTTTCGTGTCAACGATCAATGGCAACTAAACTATGGTATTTATTTTTCGGACACAATAGCACCGCCTTAGACAAGCGCTTCCAGCAACCTTAAGAGTACGACGGCAGCTATGTACCAGAAGGTGGTGGTCCGAACTTACATAAATCAGATTGAATTCGGATTTAAGGAAATAAAGAGCGTCCATCTGCGCTTTCGCTTTCGAATGAAGGACGTGCACCTTTCGCCAATTCAAGGGAGTGAGGCGAAGGAACTCTCCGGTGAAAGGCCTGAGCGGAACGCCATACTATAATAAGTTTCTGTCTCCGCTTCGTCTGGACGAGACTAAGGACCCGGTCAACTTGAGAACCCAACGGATACCTCCCACGACCCTCTCATTAGAAGCGGTGAGTCCTCCGAAAATCAAGCACGTTGTGGAGCAATTCAAGGTTTTCCACTATCTTCATTTGTTCGAGCCTATCTTTAGATGCAGCTTCTCCCGTTGAACACGTCAGATGGACTAACAGCCTATCGTGGTAGATAGAAGATTTGCAAGCTAAGCTAAGGACGAGCCCTTCCTTACTATAATTTATTCGTAAGTTCAATTGCTGAGGAAAGACAAGAGCAACCGGAACTGAATTCACTCTATCAGCAACTTAACTTAAGTTCGGGGTGCCTAGAAAGAATTGTGAATATTCTCCATCTCTGATAATAAGAAGATAGGCACATAAGGAAAGGAAGAGCTTACTATAATATCAGGCGAAGAAACGTTTAAAGCACCGAAGTGCTATTCCTGGGCATCTCTTTATTTCCTAGTCTGGGCATCTATTTAAGTCCGTTGCAGCCACTCGGCCTTTATTTAAGTGTTCTCCAAGGCAGGAGAAGAGGCGCAGGCCAAGAGGGAAGGCAAAGAGGGAAGGCCAAGAGGGAAGA
>NW_027433282.1:0-3053 GCF_044706935.1 Curcuma longa
TCCGCAATTGAAGAAGAAGTAGAAGTAGCTGCACATGAATGCTAATGAGATAGTTGAAAAAGGTTAATAGGGCTCTTTGCAAGAAGAGGGGATCGAGGCAGCCCCCTTCTTCCCTTTGGTTCGGGAGCTGTCGCCATTGAATGACGGGAATGGGAAAGCATGGCGATCGGATAGTCGTGAATGTAGGAGTGGTAGCTACGTTGACGGGCTCGACCTAAAGGGAAGAGCGACGTTCAGTGCCGACGCGCTTGGATAGAGCGGTATCGACGTTGACGGGATCGCGACTGATGCCGTTCTCGCGCTTGACCTGCTAAACGGGTATCAATTCGGAATCAGGTATAGGCCAAAAATCTAGTAAAAGGAGATAAATAGCCCCGAGAAGATAAATAGCCCCTTTGGCGTAGACTAACTGTATATAATATAAGATAAGTACCTCTGCTACGCAGAGGCATATAAATAGCCAAAGGGGCTATTTACGACTAAGCCTTAAGTAGACTAATCCACCCTACCTGCATTCATAATATAAGTTCTAATCCACCTGTATATAATATAAGTTCCTCTGCTACCCCTGTATATATATTGGGCAGATAAATAGCCTTTGGGGCTATTTACGACTAAGACTTATATGTATGGCGGCCCTAACCTAAAATAAATCTAAATTCCGAACTTAGAACTTATATGTATGGCGGCCCTTACGGAGATCGACCTCTAGTAGGGTTGGCGAATCATCGGATCCCCGGCTCTGATTTCCAATCAGATCTTTTCAGTCTTTTCCCCTCGAGAGCCGAAGTCCAAGCATTCGCTTTTTAGCCATTTTGCCATCTTTATTAGTATATGGCCCTCGGGAGCAAGAGATTGACTCTCACTCTTTTTAGGCCAAGTACTATAAAGCGACTCCAATTCCCCTCGGGAGAACCGGATTTGGTGTCATTGGCAATTTCGCCCCGTCGTTTCACTCGGACCTCGGGATTTAAATTTGCCATGTCCCCTCGATAAAAGGAGTAAGAAACCCCGGTTTTGGACCATAGACTTTCGTTCCCCTCGACAAATGGTCTTGTCGAATTCTCTTTTCCTGCGTTGGAACCCTGACTTTCGTCTATCGCATCATCGCACCCGTTCTTCCCTCGCAATCTTTGATAGTCAGTATGGTTATAGAGTCTCGCTCTATATGACATACTCTCCATCCAGGTGAATGACTCTTATCGAACTCGACCGTCCAGTCCATTCAAGTATGCTTCACACACCCGATCAGACGAGCCCTTACCCGCACTCAAAGCAGGTGGGACGGACATAACAACGACTTAATCAACTGGATCATTTGCTCTAGATAGAATGAGGCTCTCGTTGACGCCCACCCCTCCGGCAAGTTCAGGCGATTGATGTTGATGTGCCTTATGACAGAGCAATTGAATGAAGCGGTGCAGGGCCTCTCAGATTATGAATAAGCTAGAACTTATATTATAGTAAGGCCTATTGAAGAATAGAGTAGTCGATCAGATCTCGCGCGCGGGCGGATAGAAATGCTCTCGCCTACGTTTGAGGCACGACTTAGTTGGAGTGGTGAATGAGAACGGCTGCAGACAGAGTTCTTTCGGGTGGGGAAACGCCAGTGGCACTTATTGATCAATTGTCCCTCTGACCTTTCTTTCCCGAGGATGGAATTAAAAGAGAAATATCTGATCCGGAATTTATATTTATTTTAGGGAATTTACTATATTTCACCAGCAAGAACACTTTCCGGCCACTCTGATTATGACTGTAGTCTGTGCAGCAAAAGCAAATGTAGCTTCTTTCGGCAATTGCTTGTATAGAACTCCTAGCCTCAAAGAACTCTTGAACTAGTTGCTGTCGATAGCTCAGTTCGGAAAAGCGCATTGCACCATATTCGAAAAGATCTTAGGTAGCCCTCCCCTACAAAAAGCATAGGAAGGCACTTCTACCCAAGAAGAGACGGAGCTACGCCAGCTGCAACCTACACTGACTCACTCACTCCTCCGCCTTGCGTCAGAATAGTAGTCCTCGACCCTCCAGAAGGATCTCATGCTTTATGAATGACTCTCTCGATCTTTTCTTTCTACGAAGAAAGCACAGGGTTCTTTCTGCTGAAGAGAAAGAAAGCGTAGCATACCACAGCAGATAGTGGCTTCATCCATTCCTTAATCAGAGCTATCTCCGGCCACTTGGTGAACGCATTAGAAGCCAGTGTCCACCTAGACGTCGCTGTCGCAGGAAACTGACTTTTATATTAGGCCCAAAAATATAGCCCTTCGGAATTTCTATTTATTTTAGGCTTAGTCGTAAATAGCCCCAAAGGCTATTTATCTACTCTGCATAGCAGAGGAACTTATATTATATACAGGCAGATTAGTCTACGCCTTTGGGGCTATTTATCTCCTTTAGTCGTAAATAGCCCCAAAGGCTATTTATCTCCCCAATATATATACAGGGGTAGCAGAGTTATATTATATACAGGCGGATTAGAACTTATATTATGAATGCAGGTAGGGTGGATTAGTCTACTTAAGGCTTAGTCGTAAATAGCCCCAAAGGCTATTTATATGCCTCTGCGTAGCAGAGGTACTTATCTTATATTATATACAGTTAGTCTACGCCAAAGGGGCTATTTATCTTCTCGGGGCTATTTATCTCCTTGGATTAGAACTTATATTATAGTAAAGGCGGATTAGTCGTAAATAGCCCCTTTGGGGCTATTTATCTCCTCTGATTAGTCGTAAATAGCCCCAAAGGCTATTTATCTGCTCTGCATAGCAGAGGTACTTATATTATAGTAAGGCGGATTAGTCTACGCCTTTGGGGCTATTTATCTCCTTTACTAGATTTTTGGGGAGTATAAATTGCATAGTGAGAAAAGACTCGCCTGTATATAATATAACCCTATAAATCTAAATTCCGATAGGAAAGAGAACTACTTACTAGATTTTTGGCTCAGGTACACCCTGTATATATATTGGGGAGTTCAAGATGGGAATTTATCTCCTGTATATAATATAAGTTCTAATCCCCCTGTATATATATTGGCTATATTTTTGGGC
>NW_027433283.1:0-16210 GCF_044706935.1 Curcuma longa
GAGATATAGATGGGCAAAAACTAATCGATGCCTCAGAGACCATGCGCTGAAGGGGGCTTGGTAAAGAAGGGGTACACATTCGGAGAGGGGACCTAAGCCACTCAGGGGCGGGGATAGCATAGGATAGGACGACCCTTCTGGGATAGGATAGGACGACCCTTCTGGGATAGGGGACCTAAGCTACTATTGGGTTGAAAACAACTACTACGACTGACCGCACTCCTCCGGGTACATTATTTAGGTCAGAAGTATAGATGAGATTTATGGTATCGGTCCCATCACGATTTATGGTATCGGTCCCATCACCTTGGCTATACCTCTGGGTACACGATTTACGGGTACAGGATTCACGGGGACAGGGGACACCATTTCAGGGTACACCATTGCAGGGGACAGGGGACACCATTTTTCAGGGTACACCATTGCAGGGGACAGGGTACAGGATTTACGCGTACAGGATTTACGGGGACAGGATTGCAAGGGACAGGGTACACCATTGCAGGGGACAGACAGGATTTCAGGGTCCACTATTTTAGGTGCCATGATTGGGATCACGAATGCCGGATTTAGGTCACGAATGCGGTCACGAATTCCTTCTTCGGATACAGAACTAGTGACTGGATATTTAGGTAGGTCAACTGTATATTTAGGTAGGTCAACTGTATATTTAGGTAGGTCAACTGTATATTTAGGTAGGTCAGATGTCCATTGGGGGTGGTATACCTCTTAAGGGTACATTATTTACGTGTGGCTCCACCTCTGGGTATATCATTTAGGTAGGGAGGTTATGGTAGCTGTCCAAGCACCGTAGGCTCTACCTCTTCCGGGTGTCTGATGTGCGGTGACTGTTCGTAGCAGCTCAAATCAACTTGGCTCCACCTCTTGAGGTTCCATGATTGGGTTGGGGAGAAAAAAGAGATGTATAGACGTATTAGAGTTCCGGGTCCGGGTCCGCTGGGTACATTATTTAGGTAGAGATTAAAAAGAAAGATACGCATATAGAGAGCTGGGTACATTATTTAGGTAGAGAGATGCTGTACCATCACTTTTGCTACTGGTTGCTTTCCGTGTGTCGTTTTAAGTACCTCTTCCCTTTCTATGAGTTGAATCCGTTTCTCTGAGTTGAATAAGTCTACTTTCTTTATTGTCTTAGTAAAAACAGGTATCAGCTACAATCCTTTATTGTCTTAGTAAAAGCAGGTATCAGCTACAAGAAGATTGGCTGTGACGTATCAGTTTGATCCTCGATTGGGGATTGATGGCTGTGACGTATCCTGCCCGGACGGGATTGGGGATTGCAGGGCAGGATAGCCCTCTTTAGTTTAGGGTTTATGGTTTGTCGATTCCAGGATTCATGGCTGTGCCGTATCAGTTTGATCCTCGATTGGAGGCCTTTCATATAGAGATTTGGTGTTTGTCATTTATCGTTCGTCGATGTGAAAAGAAGCTGAATTAAGCTTCTGCAGGTTTGGCAGTGACTTTGCTTTCGGTGACCCTTGAATTTATACGAGATATAGTATTCCTATTTTAGTGCTTTACCCTTGAAGTGCTTTACCCTTGAATTTCGTATTTCTATTTCACTAGGGATGTCGATTGCGGGTTGTCGATTGGCTGAATTAAGCTGATTGGGCTTTGTCAGTAACTTATATTGTATTTCTGATGAATTAAGCTTCAAAGGGTTGGAGTTGAGTGCGCTTCGTCGAGGTGATTTTACCTTGAATTTCGTATTTCTATTTCAAAGGGTTGGAGTTGAGTTCAAGAAAGATCAACAGATCTCAGAAGTTAGTGCATTTATTGGCAATACCAGTCTATGGCATAGCAGAACGGGTTCGCTTTTCCTTGAAGAAAACTCGTTAGTGTAGATTGTATTGAAGAACTCCTTAGTCTAGATTGTATTGAAGAACTCCTTAGTGTCGTTCGTATTTCTATTTCAAAGGTCGATTGCAGGGTTGTTCGTTCGTCGATGTTCGTTTAGGGTTTATGGTTGTTTGTCGTTGAGTAGATTTATTTGTTTTTCGTTTCTCTTCTATTTCCGTTTAGGGTGTTCCATCTTCACCCGTCAAGGATCTCGAGGCCCACTTAATAATTTCTTCGGGGTCACCGCCCTTTAACCCCTTCGCCTTTCGGCTCAGCTCTTCGATTTTATATTTAAGGTAGGCCCAAAAATATAGTAATTTACGTAAATAGCCCCAAAGGCTATTTATCTGCCCAATATATATACAGGGGTAGCAGAGGAACTTATATTATATACAGGCGGATTAGAACTTATATTATGAATGCAGGGCCAAAGGGGCTATTTATCTCCTTTCTATTTCTTTTAGGTAAATTCGGATTAGTCGTAAATAGCCCCAAAGGCTATTTCTCTACTCTGCATAGCAGAGGTACTTATATTATAGTAAGACGGATTAGTTTACGCCTTTGGGGCTATTTATCTCCTTTCGTAAATAGCCCCAAAGGCTATTTATATGCATCTGCGTAGCAGAGGTACTTATCTTATATTATATACAGTTAGTCTACGCCTTTGGGGCTATTTATCTCCTTTAGTTTATAGGCAAACAGAAATAAAGGACATATGCGCGGGTAGAGAAATCGAACGAAATGCCAGCAGGAAATACAGATGCCAGGTATCCCATCCACTTAGATGCTAGTTTATAGGCAGTCATTTTATATACCTATCGAAGAAATCGATCGATAAATTCAGTATAGAAATAGAGAAATGACAGGTAGAGAGTTGAATGATGGCAGGAAAGAAAGAATGGGACTTCGACTTGGGTTGAAAAAGAAAAGGCTGTTGGAGGGGGATCTGCACCAAACAAAAGGCTTGGCGGAACAGATGGGGTAGTGTTCTTTCGTATTTGACGTAGGGGGGTACGTTGAAAAAGACGGGCTTTGTGGGCCGCGTTAGCCGAATACTATACCTTTAACCCTTGGGTGGGCTCTTGAGTCATTGTGCCCATCGACTAGGGGTTGGGTTTTTAGCTCTTGGCCCTTTCAGGTTGCTGATGCCTTTTTTAGCCTCGATTTGCTTGATTGAATTAGCCTCGATTGAATTAGGCTCCAACTTTTAGGTACTGATGGGAAGCTTGTCTTTTGGTCGTACTTATGGCTCAAAATGGCATTACGTTACCATGGGGGGTCCATCAATTTGAGTCGAGCTGTGAGCGTTGCGCTGAGGGTGGTTTGAGTTATCTTTTTCCTGGATGGTCGGACTGGTGGATCTTAAATTGACGTAGGGCCCAACAGAACAGCTTGGCTTTACTGGATGTACTGGATGTACAGGATGAGTGCTTTTGGTCCCCTTGAACCCTTGGGTTTGGGTTGTTCCTAATTTAATCCTTTAGATTGAGTGTATGATTGTATTTTCCTGTGATCTAAGAAGGTCTTTATTTCAGGGATTTGACTTGAGAGGCCAGGAGAGGGCCTTTCAGATAGAGATACGATAGTCGATGGGGTGAAATTGAGTATTGACCTTTCATCTGGGAAGTGATTGAATTTCTTTTCCTATAGAGGAGAGGGTGGGACAACAGAGAAGAGAAGACAAGACAAGAGAGTGGTGCTGTCATAGAGTATTGGGTTTTAGGCATTTGAGTTGATAGGGTATTGAATTGAGTAGAGAGTAGATGTTTGACCTTTGATCTCGGAAGTGATTGAAGAGGGGAAGAGGGGTTTGACAGCAGAACAGGGTTGGAGTTGACTTGCAGGTACTGATGGGATTGAAGAGGGGAAGAGGGGTGACACTAGAATAGAAGGGGTGACCCTTAGGAGGAGTCAGTCTATATTCTAGAACATCTTATATACAGAAATAGAAAACCTTCATCTGCACCTTTCGTATCGTATGGAGCGGAATGCAAGTATAGAGGGCCTTCAATTGAGTTGGAGAGAGAAGGGGTGACACTTCAATTGAGTATTTCTTTCATTGATAGGCGCCCCTTTAGCCTCGCTTTGCTTGATTTCCCGATTCGATTCCCTTATGGATGGTTTGGGGAATGGCACCTTTAAGGGTTTGGGTTGGGATAGGTATTATAATAAGGTAGACGAAGGATACTACTATATTAAGGTGAATTTCGTATTGTATATAAAGATATGTATATGGGATTAGCAGTCGATTGCAGTGGTTGAGTCCGCTCTTGAGTATGGGATTAGCAGCAATCAGATGGGCTCTTTTCCTCGATTGTGGATAGCATTATTTGGTTACAACATCAAACAGTATGCCCGGACGTGTTCAGTAGGTATTCCTCTCTTCTAGTAAACAGGGTTTGGGTTGTTCCCCCACTATTATACTTTTTGTATTGATTTGAGTAGAGTATTTAGGTATTTCAAAGATATAAGCTTGGGGCCCCACTATTATACTTTTTGAATTGATTTGAGTAGAGTATTTAGGTATTCCTCTCTTAGAGTAAGAAATATAATACTGAAGTGCTTCAATTGAGACGAAAGATAGGGTATTGAATTGACTTAGAGAGGGGTTTGGAGTGATGGGAAGCTTGGCTGATGGGAAGATGAATTGTATTAGGCTACAAACTGCTTGGGTGTACTGATGGGCTGATGGGCAGATGGGGTGTAGAGGGGCGACCCTTGTGAATTGTTTTATTGCTTTCATTGAGTTGATCTGGGTTTGGCAGTAAATGACTTTAAAGTAATAGCAGATAGCGTAGACGAAGGAGAGGGTATTTCATTGAGTTGAGTGCGGATGATATTAAAAGATTGGCTTAGAACGAAGGGGTCAACCTTTGACGGAGTTGGGGATGGGCAGGATTTCAGGTATTGCTGTCGTAGACACCATAGGGTATTGAATTGAGAAGAGAGGGGTGAAAGGTAGATAGAAGTAACTTATATTTCATTTCCTTGAGTATTGCTTCAATTGAATTGAGTTGTAGATGGCAGTCCAGAGAGTAGTGCTTGAATTGAATATTTGGTTTTAGGAGGGGAAGGTCAGTTACGGCTGTATGTATAGTTTGATTTGAGTATCGTATTGCTTCAATTGAGTTGATGAACTGATCACAGAATGAATTAACTCTTTATTTTATCGTACCTCTATTTGGTAGGAAGAGTGAGATCAGTAAAGTCACACTTAGAAGAGTAGGATCACATCGTACAGAAAACTCCCTTTCAGAGAGGACTCGAACTCATTCCTGGTGCAGAGCTACTGAATAGCCTTCAAAGAAAGAAGAGGTCCGGAATTGACGTATATATGGCTTATGGTGAGATATTAGTTTGTTGAAAGAATAGATCATATACTTTTATTCTGTGGTGGGTTTATGAAAAGGAGTGTACTATCTTAGTGACTAAGCTGACTAGGTGCTGAGATGTAGGAGATGTAGGTGAATGTGAAGAGCGATGGATTCATTAGACCAACTGAGAGACCAAGTGAAAGGTGAGGAGAGAGAGCAGGTTCCCCTTGTCAATGTGCTGCCTCAGCTCTTTCCTTTCCTATACCTATACTATGATCTAGAGTAGAGCGATGGATAGTTTAATATAATTTTGTTGGATTCCCTTACTTTTTTAGAGTGATAGAATCAAGACTGTGATAGGAAGTTTGACTATAAAGAACATATTATAAGATTTCTATCCCGTGCGACCCTCCCCTCATTCTTTACTCTACTACGTCTCTATGCTCGTTCCTTTCTTAACTTTGATATGGAAATGAAATATGAAATAGAGTGAGAGATCTAAGATCAGATAATATTATTGTAAGAGTGAATGGCACGTACGCTCTACTATATTTATTTGTGTACTATAGTTATTGGATGATTCTAGCACCTAATTTCGTTTTGTAAGATTATAGACTGTCTTATGAAGTTTGACTTTCACTCTGTATATTATAAGGATTTAAGTCCCGTGCGCCCCTCTCCTTGGCAATCCCCCGCTCGGGCCTTCCTATACCAACAGTAGAACAGATAGTACTAGGGAAGAGCTAAACATATTTGGTACGTTACCCCCCTGCCATCCCCCTCGGGGGTAATCTTAGCTACAATTTCTTTTAACCCAGAAACAGAAGGAGTGTAGTTTCGCCCTTGGAAAGCGAAACGCCGAATTCGACCATATACGAACTACTACCTCACTCCTCTTTTAAATGGTGGGCTCCTGCTCAGGCCTTCCTATACATACTGGAGTGCCAGCCGGTATAGGTACCCCAAGCGACCCTCCTTTGGGAATAGGGGGTCCCCGTCATGTGGTTCCCATACCTACAATTTGATGATGCAGGATTATATACTATTGAGGAGTACCCGAGGGACCAATGCAAGTTCCAACGATTTATCTGTTTGTATGAAGTTTCCAGTTTACTAGAAAAGGGAGGGAACGAGTGTTAAAATTTAAGTGAATTGTAAGTTTTAACATAAAAGACTCCCAGAAAAGAGAGAGTAGAATTATAAGATTGTTTCTTTACCTCTCTGATATGGAGATGGTATTGTTATCCCAAGCGACCCTCCTTTGGCAATAGGGGGCCCCCGTCAAGTGGTTCCAATACCTACATTACTTTCTTTCGGGTACCCCATGCGACCCTCCTTTGGCAATAGGGGGCCCCCGTCATGGGGTTCTATTACCTGTTTGTAGTTAGATACATGTATTACTTGATTAGTTGGATAATCTTAATTGTACTAATACTACACTAACTTCTTAATTTCTATCTGTATCTATCTTATTTGTATATTATTAATTACTATCTTATTCTATCTAATTTATATCTATTTTCTCTCTTATTGTTTGTTTAAGTTATATTCTTGTATCTCTCTTTTTTTCTTATCAAGTCGTAAATAGCCCCAAAGGCGTAGACTAACTGTATATAATATAAGATAAGTACCTCTGCTACGCAGAGGCATATAAATAGCCTTTGGGGCTATTTACGACTAAACCGACCCTCTTTCTCTTCTTTTATCTCTTCTTTGTTTTCTTTCTTTTCATGTTCCTTTCATAGTTTTTTTTGTTCTTTTTTCTCTTTTTTTCTCATCTTTTTCTTTCTGTTAGTTATGTCCTTCCTTACTTGATACCCGTTAGATCAGTCACTCAAGATGTCAGCTAAGATTGAATTCCATATTGCATGTATAAGCATTCTGTCTTGTCCGGTATTAGTGTTTCCTTCCTTACGCACTCCTGAGCTAGGTAAATCCTCTCGTAGGGTGCTTAAGATGTGAGACGAGCCATAACGTATGGATAAGATCTATATTTGTATACTATATTTAATGATAGAATTCTTCACAGGTACTTCATTCTCTTTTTATTGATTACATGAATATACTTCCTAGTTAGTGATCTAATTCGTTTCTTATGGATTAGTCGTAAATAGCCTTTGGGGCTATTTCTCTCCTCTGCTACGCAATTTACGCCAAATATATAGTAAGGGCCGCCTTACTATAATATAAGTTCCCAAGGAGATAAATAGCCCCAAAGGCCCTGCATTCATAATATAAGTTCTAATCCGCCTGTATATAATATAAGTACCTCTGCTACCCCTTACTATATATTGGGCAGATAAATAGCCTTTGGGGCTATTTACGACTAAGCCTAAAAGAAATATAAATTCCGAAATTAACTAAGGAGATAAATAGCCCCTTTGGCCCTGCATTCATAATATAAGTTCTAATCCGCCTGTATATAATATAACTCTGCTACCCCTGATTAGTCTACAATAGCCCCAAAGGCTATTTATCTGCTCTGCATAGCAGAGGTACTTATATTATAGTAAGGCGGATTAGAACTTAATTATAGTAAGTAGGGCCTTTGGGGCTATTTATCTCCTTTACTAGATTTTTGGGGCCTAATATAAAAGTCAATTATAGCCTTTGGGGCTATTTACGACTAATCTTCTATAATATAAGTTCAAATATATAGTAAGGGCCGCCATACTATAATATAAGTTCAAATATATAGTAAGGGCCGCCATACTATAATATAAGTTCAAATATATAGTAAGGGCCGCCTTACTATAATATAAGTTCCCCAATATATATACAGGGTAGCAATTTATACAATTTACTATTAGGCCATTCACGACTGCAGCTTGGGGCGATTTATGTGATAAGGGTAGAGTGAATTCAGGGCCGAGTGAGAACGACGGGGTGGCACCATTTGGATAGTCTCCAATTGCCCCGCTTCATGATCGAATACTTGAATGGCATTACTACCTACGTCGTTCATTCCCTGAGGTAAGAAAATGACCTCAACAAATGCATCGTAGAATTAAATGTCAAGTATTCAAGTCTCATGATTCACTTTAAGACTTTTTCTTTCGGAAATTCAAATTTAAGATGTTCGGAAATGTCAAGTATTCAAGTCTAATGATGAATAGATCATTCCTAGTAATGATCAGACAGTGTTCTTGAATTAAAGTTGATCGAGAAAGCTCCTATCCTCTCTTTATTCATTCGTTCCGGTCTCCGGCAGCCTAAGATCTTTAATTCAAGTAAAAAGTTAACTCAGGGAGTTCTTTATATCAATAAACTGATGCCAGGGCAGGAGAAGCCAAGGAAGATAGTCAGAATACTCAGATAGAGAGGAAGTCAGAGTGAAAGAGAAGTACGAGAGGGCCAATTAATAGTAAGTAGATCTTTCTACGTTTTTTCATATTCACGCAATTATACTGGTAATAATCTGCTGAGATACGAATGCGATAGCTACTAGTACTAGCGACGTGCCCTCCGGCTCGAAAGAATAGTTGAGTGGGGGCAGATTCAAAAAAAAAAACAAAATCTCGACGAGAAGCAAGGAAAACAGTCCATTCGGGCTAGGAAGGCAAGGAATAGTCCCTTCGGGCCTTGACCAGTGGATATCGGACTCTTCTCTCCACGCGCAAGCAAAGTACTCTCCTTTTCCTTTGCCTCTTAGAGCTAAAAAAGAGGCTCAAATCGCTATCAAAGGAAGGCTTAGCTATGATTCCACGTCGGACAGAGAAACCTGCAAAATCTCACACTCTGTAAGCTTCTTCGTATTGTTCCACCTGAAAACAAGGGCTTGATTTGAGCCTTTAGTCATCTCTACTTTCTCGTTCGATCGCTTTAATATTTGGGAAGTGTGCCCATGGGTACGGGTGAGAGAATTATATCTTTTCATCGAGATTGGTCTATTGATATAAAAACTCCGAAAAAAGGTCGAAAAATTTCGTATAGAAAGTCGATTCGACCGCTTGCCCCCCGGGATGCGACTAGAAAGCGGGGAGCATTCTCTATCAAATAATAATAATAATGTAAGAAGTTCATGGTCCGTTTATGTCAAGCCGGATTCTCTATGGTATGGACTTCTTTGATTGGATGGAGACATCTATATAGAAAGTTTGCCGCGAGGGTGCTTGCTCGCTACAGCTCTATCATGCCGTAAACGCCCTCTGTCTAGGCCTCAACGAAATAGTTGACTGGCTAGTCTTGTCCTCTTCCTAGTGCACTGATCCGAATATAGGGGTTTCCCAAGCGCACTGGCTATAGCACTTAGGCTATCAGATCCCCAAAATTCCCAAGGTCATTCTGGTAAGGTGATCCACACTGGAATCTTGAAGTTCGCCTCAATTTTCAGCGGAATCTTTTCAGTCCATTCCTTGAGGAGAAGGGGTCTTCGATCAAATGAGATTGGACCACCATGAAGAACTTTATCTTTCCCTTCCTCAGAGTGAAATTAAAAAGGAAGAGAAAGAAGTTCTCCTTTACCATTTGAACTGATGTTAATCCCAGATCCTTCCATCTATTCATTGCAAAGAAAACAATCTTCCTTAAATTCGGTGCAATCCCATAGACAGAACCCAGTAACGCATTCTTCCATCGATCTGCTTCTTTGGCAACAGATTCAACTTTAAGTTTGGCCACTCGAACCCCATCCTGCTGGAGGAACAAAATCCAGAAGGCAATCTTCTGAACCAGATCTATTTCCTCGAAAGAGATCAGCCCAGGATTTCTTAACCTTAGGTATCTCTTCTGTAGTCTTCTCTTGATCCTTCTCTTCAGTCATTTCTTCCTCAGGAATCATCATCTTCAGCTCTTTGTTTTCCGAGGATTCCTCCATTTCCCCATCCTTCGAGCTCGATGGGTCTGCATCACCTTTTGAGATTATTGAATCCTCAATTGGAGGTTGAGAATTCTGATTAGTCTTCGCGGAGATCGGATTTCCTACAGATTGCGCTTGGATTACTGTAGGAATTTGCTTCAGTTTGCTAGGATTTCCACGCTGCTTCTTCCTAGCCATGGAAGACGGCGTAGTTTAGCATAGATAGAGGTCTAAACGTGCACCGAGAGAGAGCAAGTGGAAAAATCCTTTAAGCGTATGATATTACTTACCATGTTGGGAAGAAGAGATGAGTAAAAAAAAGGAATCACCAAAGAGCACGAAGACCGGGAAGTTTCCATAGCTTGGGCATTAGGTCAGGTTAGCAGACGAAAGGAATAAACTAGTGACCAGACTTAGGTATGGGCGTTGAGAAAGAGTCGTAGCTGAACAAGAAGTCAGAACCTCTGGTTCGAGCTAGTGGCCCTCAAATAAAAAAGGAAACGAAGCTAGCTGACTTGCTGTCTAAGCCCATATCCACGTCAAGCTCCCTTCCTCCAAGCAAGACTGGAATCAGGAAGAGCGGATCTTGTCACTTCTGAATTGCACCTTTCCCAAACGTCTGCAAACCTCTCCTCATATGGAGGAGGCATTAACCTTTAGAACAAGACCAATAAAGGCTGATAGGCTTTGGGGAGATCGATGAAGCAGAGAACCCCTTCCGACAGTTGATGCTGCTTTAGCTGATACTCAGCCTGCTATCTAGCTTTGAAAATCCAATCGAATAGGAAGTAGTATCTAAAGCGGAGGAGAGTGGAATTATCAATTGCATGCAATAAAAAATCACTACTCGTCCATGCCTCCAACAATACCTCATCAAATTCAGGGTGGGTGAGCCAAGCCGCTTGATAACGGAATGGGCGATTTTCCTTCGGCTACGGCACAGTCATAGCCGAATGGAACAATATGGGGTGACGGTCAGCAAACACACAAGGAAGATTGACAACTTTTGCCTCTTGAAAGGTTTCCATAATACCAAAATACCTCCCGCCAAGGGGGGCTAGAACTAGGCAGTTACACGAGGAAAATCCGCACGCGCATAAGCAGCCTCATCCGAATCCGCTCCGCTTCTTCGGCAGTTACGCGATGAGAGCCTCTGCACCAACTTTCTTCAGCAGTTCCATGACAAAGGCTTCCACGCCTCCCTTTCTTCGGGCCAAGGATATGCTTCTTCAAGCCAAAGGCGCCTGCTTTAAATGAAAGTAAAGAAAATCATCCCTTCTCCGTCTTTGAACTATCAGACGTTGAAAGAGCTGCCAGGACAAGGTACGAGCATAAGCTTGAGCAAAGAAGAGTTCGTCTGCTTTCATATGTATATGAGCAAAAACTTTTGACAAGTATGGAGCAACTTTTCTTATAAAGATCGGGGGAAGGGGAAATCCGTGCCTTCTACTCCCATACGAGCGCACATTAATCGAATTTCAATCTGGTAAGAGAAGGACTTGACTTGATCACGCTGCCCAGTATACTAGTATAGAATGGTTCGTTCCAGTGCCAGTGATAGATTGGTTTAGCCTAAAATAAATATAAATTCGTATCGAGATCGCTTTTTCTCAATCTAGTAATAGGGTCAAGATGGATTCCTTTCGGGGCTATTCAACCATTATCTCAGGGACGAATCGAAAGCATTGCACTTTAATAAGAGGTGCGGGGGATGGTGAAAAAGAGGAAAGAAGATAACCTCGACCCGTCCCACGGGGGCTGTGTATTGGGAGACTTCTGAGAGTCTCTTGATACCGGCCATTCGGTTCTCAGGTGAGAGTCGAAGGAGGTCGTACATGCGGATGCGTGCCGAAATGTTGGCGAGTTGTGTCACCGAGTGATAGCTGAATGGTTCACCTAGGGGAAGAATTCGACTAAGCTTAGCCTTGACCTTGGCACCTTACCTTCTAATCCGCCTGCTTGGGAATTAGATTCAATAAAGAGGACTAGCTGTGAGCTTTGAGGAAGTAAGTTCTCTTTCGACTTCCCCTAGATTCCCTTCTCTTCCTGGGGAGAGTAACTAAGTAAGGCCAGTCTATTAGGTGATCTGGAAGATAAAGTGCTAATCTAATCACAACTCTTCTCTTATCCGCATGGTCTTGTTCAGCTGTTTTTCTCCTTGCCTTGCTTGGGTGGATTGGTTTTCTTTTCATAGCCCTATTGACCAGGAGAGTCAGCCGCTCTTTGCTTGCTTTTCCTTTTAGAGAATCGACTCTGAGCTCTGTTGTTCACTTGGTTCATGGCATGGGAAGCTGTGCTATCCTTCCAACTTCTTTGTCTAAGTAGTTTTGATCCCCGCTAAAGGTAAGCAGGGGAGATCTTTGAAAAGCATCCAATCCTGATCAACCTTTCAAAAAGAAGCGAAGAACTCATTTCCGGAAGCAGCACATTCCTTTTGACTTTTGCCTCCGTTCCAAGCGAAAAGACTCGGCTAGAATAGAAGACTATAAAATCCTAGGTATCGGCTTTATTGGTTGGCTAGTGTTAGTCTTCTCTATGCCGTCCTCCATCCTATAGTTATTAGTATACGGTTAGGTAGGGACCATTCTTTCCTATCTTTATTATTCCACCCATGTCACCCTTTATTCTATACTGTTATATCAGTCGTCGCGGATAAAACCGTTACATATGCAATGCAATTCCATGGTCGTCTGTACACGTGCAAGAGAAAGCTTTCTATCATCGGTCATTTCGTTCCAGACGGAAAAAAACCTGAACCCGACGGATTACGTCAAGCAGTTCTCTGGATTAGCAAGAATTCGTGTCACTGAGAATCGGGAAGAAAGGAAAAGAGCTCTACCATTGAAATGTCCGCCTGGGCTTTCATAACTTCGATGAGACTAAGTTGAGGAATAAGATAATAGGGTATGGGTCAATGGAGGAATAAGCGGTGCTAGTCTTGTCGGCCTATCCCCTGCTATAGAAGACGGTGGTATAGAAATTTCATCCGCTACGTATTACTTGAGGGGGGACAAAGGAGAAGGAATCGGGCTAAATAGCGTAGATAAGAAGAGAAGGGCGTCGTTTTCAAGTCAGGGCTTCTTTGAAAGAAAATGCCTTTTGTTGTTGTCGCGTCTTGGGGTCTTATCGGCTTTGAGGCTGGTGACCTTCTCCGGTCTGTGATGGAAGCAATTCCTGGCTTTCTGGTCTGTGAAAAAAGCAATCTCTCTCCGGTCGGTTCGACTCTTACTGCTTTAATGACTGTCTCGGTCTCGGTACCTTGACCGTCAACTGTATCGGTTCCGGTTCTTTGGTTGGCTTTTGGTTTAATGAATATCTCCCCTTTCTCCCTTTATTAGAGGAAGTCTTCCCCGTACTGTCCTAGAGCAGTAAGAGTATAAGGCGGACTAAGAGCTGTTGTCGCCTTTCGAGTATTATATAATACAGTGCCAGGACTAGGAGTAGCAGGAATAGCAGGCAATCTCAGATCAGAAAGGGAGTTTTAGGTTTCTTTAGATAGATTCGCCTTTGAGAAGAGGGGCATGATAAAGATAGGTTGGATAGCATCCGATTTGAAACTGCTCGTATCAGCTCAACCAGTAATGAGTGTCTTAAGGAACTCTAAACCATTCCCCTCTTCCTCACAACTATCTCTTCTTGCAGCGCATATGCGATAGCGCATATGAGTTCTTTTTTTCAATTCTATTCCTTCGCTTCGCCCATATTGAGTTCCGTTCCAGCAGGCAAGTTTTGGGTTTTCCTGCTTATAATTAGCAATAAGTGGTTTCTTTTCCACCTGTGCCTGGTGAATTACTAGCTGTCCCGGAAAGTCTTAGGATCTATTTATCCTTGACGATCTTCCCCTCGGTTGTGTTCCAAGCTGCTTTCACTCCGCTAAGAGATATGGGGGATACTCGTCATATTATTTATCTTTACTATATTAGGGAATTTACTATATTGGGGAGAGAAATAGCCCCAATATTTACGACTAATCCAATCGCCAAATATATAGTAAGGGGCGTAGCAATTGTAGCCAAATATATAGTAAGGGCCGCACTTACTATAATATAAGTTCCGGGCCGCCTGTATATAATCTAAATTCCCAAAGGAGATAAATAGCCCCTTTGGCCCTGCATTCATAATATTAAGTTCTAATCCGCCTGTATATAATATAAGTTCCTCTGCTACCCCCTTACTATATATTGGGCAGATAAATAGCCTTTGGGGCTATTTACGAAAGGAGATAAATAGCCCCAAAGGCGTAAACTAATCCGCCTTACTATAATATAAGTACCTCTGCTATGCAGAGTAGAGAAATAGCCTTTGGGGCTATTTACGACTAATCCGAATTTACCCAAAAATCTAGTAAAGGAGATAAATTAAGCCCAAAAATATAGTAAATTCCCTAAAATCAATCTAAATATATAGTTAAGTTCTGTATATAATATAAGTTCCCGATATATCCCTAAAAAGAAAGTAAATATAATATATAGTTAAGTTCTGTATATAATCTAAATTCCCAATACCCAATCCTTTGGCGTACTATATTTTTGGGCACGCAATTATACTGGTAATAATCTAGGGCCCTAAAATAAATATAAAGGAGATAAATAGCCCCTTTGGCGTAGACTAATCCGCCTGTATATAATATAAGTTCCTCTGCTACGCAGAGCAGATAAATAGCCAAAGGGGCTATTTACGACTAAGCCATACTATTATTTCCCACTCGACCATAGGGCCGAGTGAGCCTTACTATAATATAACATCGTTTTATAAGTTAGGAAAGAGAACGTACATATCAGGTACACCCCGTATATATATTAAGTTCGTAATACCAGTAATTTGCTGCGAATGAAATGGTATTTACGCGATCGTTTTATAGTAAGGGAGAATATGGCAGATCTTTCGTAGTTTTGAATAGAACTACTTTTGCAGGCACGCAACTATACTGGTAATAATCTGCTGCGGTGATAGATGCATGCACTAAATTCTTTCATGACATGGTCAAAAGGAACAACAAGCGAAATCACATGGTCTCGCGGGTCTCAGACGCTGTCCCAGCAAGAGGTGGCTGCTGAATTCGTTGCCTATTACAGGGTTCGGCTACAGCATGTGTGCAGATTGAAGAGGGAGGCGTCCGGCTATATCCTTACAGCAAGCAGAACACCTCGCCGGTCACAGCTGAGGAGGTTAAAACAGCACTGTTCGGTATTGACGATGGGACCGGGCCCGGATGGATACTCTTCATGCTTCTTCAAGAAAGCTTGGGATGTTGTAGGTCTCTCAGAAGCGGTACTGGAGTTTTTCAAAGTGCCTGTTGAAGCAGACAAAGCACACAGAGATTGGTCTTGATCCCCAAAGCGAGTCATGCACAAGGAGGATTTCCGGCCTTGCTGTAATGTTACATATAAAGTAATTGCAAAGATCATTGCGGGTAGGTTATCAGAGGTGTTGAACTCCAGCACAAACAGCTTTCATTAAAGGTAGATGCCTAGCAGACCAGACAGACAATATTAATTTGGTGCAACTAAGGCAGTACAGCAGAAAGCGTATCTCACCGAGATGCATGATCAAAGTGGCGGAAGGCATATGATTCAGTCAGTTGGGAATTTGGTGTTGGAGAACTTGGGGTTTCCCAGCAGATTTCTTAGATGGGTGATGGAATGTGTCTCAACTGCTTCTTACTCTATAAAGGTGAATGGTTGTCTCTATGGTTTTTTCAAGGGGAAAAGGGGCACAAGGAGCGAATGATAATGACGCCCAGGCCTCTTTGTCATATGTATGGAATACTTTGTCTAGGCTGTTGAAACTGAGGACTGTGGAATCAGACTTTAATTACCATCCGACGAGTCTGAAACTGACACACCTGGCTTTTGCTGATGATTTGATTCTTATGGCTAGAGTGGATATCACATCAGTTGAGATTCTCCTGAATAGCCTTGAGCACTTTGGGCTCTTGAATACATGTGAATGTGAGGAACCCTTTATACAGCAGGCATAGTGGGTCATGAAATGGAACATATGAAGATGCTTTCACCACGTCGCTATCGCAGCAACAGGTCGTGCCCAAAAATATAAGCCAATATATAGTAAGGGTGGATTAGTCTACAATTGCGTAGCAGAGAATTTAATAGTATGCCCTTACTATAATTTTTAGTCGTAAATAGCCCCTTTGGGGCTATTTCTCTCCTCTGCTACGCAATTTACGCCAAATATATAGTGGGGCCGACGCTATTCAAAACGTAGAAAGATCCACTTAACT